>NC_034409.1:61205458-61276748 GCF_002078875.1 Numida meleagris | reverse complement strand
CCACGGCTTTGTGGGCTGCAGTGTTCTCATCCTGAAAAAATCTAGCAGTTAAGAGGAAAAATGAGCACAGTGACCACTGAGCTAGACTAACAAAATATCAACAAAGAATCCACTGAGCTTAAAGATCAGCCAGCGTTATGCAGTTGATACCTAGAAATGGAAGTCTGAGTGCATAAGAACTGTCTATTTTTGTGTCAACACAAACCACATTAGATTTCTAATATTAGAAGATGAGATAGAACAAGAGGGGAAAGATACCATTCAAAATGCATGTCTGTACACCAACAGACAGGAAAACTGAGATCAAGGATCTCCACACATCCTTCCACCTGTATACCTTTCTACAAACCGCTGAACATGAAAAGTAGATTAAATGCAGCTAAGCAGCTGCTGTCGCAGAAGTATGCAAGAGGGTTTTTTTCATTTGGCATGCAGTTTCTCCAATGTTCAGAGCATCTGAGCACCTGGTTTGAGGATGTAATTGTATAATATAATATTTATGAGTTATATAAACCTTCTGCTAACCACGGAGCAGAGTCTGCAAACCTAAAAGACGACATTTCAGGCAACTCCTGCTTCATGCACTCTCCTTGCTACAGCTCTCCTATCTTCCAATAGTGCAGCCTTTTGCAAGCAAGCCTCTACAACCTAAGACTGTAGTGGTTGATTCCAAAATTTGTGTCTGATAATACTCTGGGGGCTCTCAGCACACTGGGGAAGACTGTTAGCCGCCAAGGTTGCCAGCTGCTGAATAAGAGTTAGAAAAGCAATACGTTAGAACTGTGGCTACTGAGGCCGGTGCCACATTAGGATACGCCGATTTAGTACACACGAAGTCACCATATCAAGAGTTGCCAGAACACAGCTGTCAGTGCTTCCAAACTGCACTCCACGCACAGGTGGAGCAGTATATTAAAACAGACACATACACTGTTCTTTAGATAAGTCAAATGTTATTTCTGCCAAAAATATACACACGCATTAACCAAAAGACAAGCCAAGAATAAAACAAACCAAAAAAGCTACTCTCCAAAGACAGACAAAACTAAGAAAAGAGTCAGGCTTCCTCGCCGTAAAACCACAGAGCTCAAAATCTTCTAAGCACTCAGAAGTTTAGACGTCTCCCAAACATCAAACTCCTTAACTACCCCTCTCTCCATCAGTCTGGGCTACTCATCCCCAGAAACAGCTCTGCCAAGATTTTAAGGAAGAAAGGATCTGCTTATAGAAATTAGAAGTCAAGATCAGTTTCTGTGTCTGTTTGAAATCACATGGCTTTCGGGAAAGGAAGAATACCCTCATCTTTACATTAGGTTGTAGAATCTCAAAACGGGGACTTATAATGGCAGAAAAGCCAGTAGCCATTTCAGTGTAGAAGGATTAATTAATAGAAAAGCAAATCTGAGGATTTTCATTGTCGTGTACTCTGGATGCTATTAACCACTAATTTCAGTCCCCTTCTTCCTCATCTCGTCTTTGGGGACAGAAGACAAAGTTCATAGGATGGGTAGCAGAACGAAAGGCAATGCCAAGTTAGCACTTACTGAAAGCAACACCTCACATCCCTGGTTGGACAACCTCTACAGCAAGGCTCAATTTTATTTAAGCTATGGACAGTTCCAGTAGAGTGTGCAGATAATCTTGAGAAAGATGACACTCAAGTATAATGTACATATTTGACACGACTGAAAGGAGTAGGGTTAAAACAGTCATTTATCTACTACACCTTTTAAGCTTTGTGATTAAGGCAAAATATTTTTCTGTAGACTTCTTCCTACTCAGGTAGAAGTATTCAAAAGTGCTCTGAGTTTCACGCAAGTACACTGCTCATCATCTTAATTAAAAGCTTATGGGATTATTCACTTTCAGATGTACAGTTTCCTGTAAAAGAATTACTCATATGTTCTCTTCTACATTTTAATTTCTAGTATTTCAGTGCACAAACGCACCAGCAATGCAGCACACTCTTACCACTGATACAGGTGAGTGATGCAGATAATACATGCAAGCTTAGTACTGCTCCTCAAAGGAAGGAATTAAAGCAACAAAGTATACTCATCCTGACAGAGATGGTAAACTGATGGGAAGGGAGGGGAGGAAGAAGAAGGTAACGCAACTCTTAATATTCAAAAAGGGAGCAGACAAATCTTTGAAGTTTTGACAAACTTTTTCTGAGAGCTGAAGCATTCTGATACTTAGATGGAGAAAATAGGTCAGTTAAAAAAAAAAGCTCTAGGCTTTCCTCGTTCATTTGTATTTAACAAATGTGATAGCTTACTGATTCAGGGCTTGGGTTGTCAGGGTTCCTCCATTCATTTTTGAAAAAAGTACCAACCCCATTCAAGAGGAAAAAAAATAACACAAACACATTTAAGTTGGCAGAAATTAAAGCACATAGGTCAGAAGCAGTGTGCAACTTGAAGGTAACTACATATCTTTGCACATATCTTTTCAGTGTATGCATCAGAACTAGCATTATTCTGCATACACGCTTATTACTGTCCTCAAAAGAATTTAGTCTGAAGAAGTCAATTATACATAACTGAAAGAGGCTATACTTTAATGCTAGACATAATTGTCTTCTGAAGTTTAAGAGACAGTATCCATAACCAAAGCCTGTATGTGTGATTGAAAGATACCGGTGCTGCTCCCCATTTTTTCCTGCAATTGCTTGTTCACTTTGATTCCTCAGCATGGGGGGAGGGGGAAAGAATACCAATAATTACATTCCTCTGCTGTGGTCTCTTCCCACTGTTATACATGCAGTAGCACCCACCCAGTGGCAACAGCATCTAGGACACCTGGTGGCAGCAATGTCACAGACTCCACCTGCGCTTGAAGAGCCACCGTCACTGAGAGTTCCTGATAACAGGGCACTGACACCCATGTAAGTGCTTGTTTGCACCACGTTCCAGCATCGTTAAACACAACTGACCTGTAGCTAGTCACAGTTACAAGCTTCTTCCGGAGCTAGAATGAAGAAAGTTGGCCAAATCCTAAGGTTTCATGATTCCATAATTCAAAAGGACTTTCAGAACAAATCTAGTACTAACACTGCTATACAGGAAGCTGGAAGTAAAGAATAACCAGGACATGCAAAAACAAAAATGCTTAAGCAAAGGAAGTTAGGAACAGTTCATCAGAGATGATCTCACCAGCTAGGTTAGATACAAAGCCATTCTGCCTCACTTCCTTACACTGAACAAAGAGCAGAAGTGGGATCAGAAGTGTAAGGAATATGTAAATACAATGTGTATCATGAAAACAGCTGCAGGGAAAAAAAAGCCTTTTGTCCTCCTGCAGGACAACAGCAGATCAGAATATTTCCTCTTTATGAAAGGTTACAAGAAATCTTAACACGGCTTCCAATGTTTACCTTTTGGAGCAGTAGCACCATGAGAATTTTTATTTCCAGCAATGCCTAAGTTAGCACACTAGGTACAGTTCAGTACCTTGCTCAGTGGAGACACACAGAAGCAAGCACGCTGCCTAAAGACTGGGACAAGCCTAGGAAAGATAATGGCAGAGAAGAGAACCTACACCACTCCCAGAAGGGCTACAACAGTCTGGCTGACAAGCTTCCAAGATACTCACGCTGTCTGATTTCTTAGCTTTCCACTTCATTTCAAAAAGCATGGGCACGACATATCAAAGCAGTGAAGCACCAAGCTTTTCCCATGAAAAATAAAATAAAAAAGTATATCAAAACCATACCACCTGTGAGCTTGTTCCAGAGCTGGGCTGTGTGTGAATAAATGTGTTAATACTCATTTAATGCTATTTCTCTCCCCATTTCACCGTGTCAGCACAAATGCTTAACACAAAGCAAGAAGAACTGACCCAAGAGAACCAAATTCTACTTCTGCAGAAAACAATGCTACAACTAATCAGTACACTGCCTAATCCCACAATTTCCTTCAGGAAATCTCAAATATTTCACTTGCACTCTTTAGAGTAGAGCTATGAAAGCTATACAGTAGCTTCAGAAATTTATGAACATTTCAAACCTTTCAAACTGTCTAAGTCAGTTACATATTTTTCTTTTGCTCTCTCTACAACCAATAGGAGAGAAAAATGCTAAACAGTAGATATGAAACCTATGACTTAGGCATGACCTTCTCTGGTATCTCTTAGGTCCTTGAAAATCTGGTCTAAGAATGGCAAGCAACTGTTTGAGCTTCAGTCATTTCTATTCTAGGGTTTCTCTAGGCAGCATTTGTGTTTCCTTACACAGAAGTCTGGAAAAAAATTGCTGAAGGTTTTAGGCAATTTGTTCAGCCTTAAAGGATGAACATAAGGGAGAGTAATCAAAATGCTGTCCTACGCCAAAATAATCAGTACTCAGAATGAGAACTCTCTTCACTTCAAAATTTCTATTTGATCCATGGAAGATAAACGGGTAAGTTTGCTATCTGATACCAATTCACAGTAAGGCTTACGCTTAATACACAGGGCTTATCACTGAGTTGGAGTGCTAGCTGAACAGAATTCTCCATGAGCTATTAGCCAGCTGCATCACCTTGTCACTCGGTTCAGATGCCTCATTAAAACTTCAGGAGCTCATGTCAATTCTCATTTTGCACTGAACTGATTGCTTTGTTAGCGAGAGGGAAGGTATATTCAAACATCTCAGTTTAATTTTACAATGAAAATCTAATTTTCTATTTACAGAGTGCCAATACTGCAATAAAAAGGCCTCTTCCACAATCCATTCTCTTTACCTTATACACCAAAAGAGGAACTGTAGCTCTATTTTTATTACATAGATTTCTGTAGGACTTAATAGTCCTTTATGAGTAGGTACATGCCGAGAACACCAGGGTGAACCCTTCACTAGTTCTGATACAGACAAATCTATTCACAGAATCAGAAGTGTCTTGTAATTCTTCATCCTAAAATATTTCACAGAACTACTGGACGCAGGGAGGAGTTGTCTATATCCACTTTTCTCTATGTTGACGAGTCTCACTAGTATGCTGCTTGGAAATCATGCAGAAGTATAAAGATGGCTCCCAGGATTTATTAGCAATGCTCAAAACTACAAAAAATCAGCAAAGACAGAAATAAACGCAAACTTAATGCTCCCGTGCCACTGGAGAGTTCCCTTACAAAAATTCCAGCACAACAACTGTAGGTAACAAACTGGCTCAACTATTCAGGCAACATTCCCTACAAGATTACCTATGATCTTCCACTTGTAAAATTAACTCGCATTGTTCTACAATACACATTAGCTTCAAGCTGATATACAAGATAGGAGCACATATTGCATATGCTCCCTAATTACAGCTCTCCTAGCTTTGCTCCTGCTTCCGCACACACATCCAAAAAACATCCTTCATTTACTTCACAGAATTGTGGATTACTGTCAGTTATGACGCACAAAGTGTAGGCCAAGTACTGGCAGACAACAGAAAATCCTTACGTAATCACTAGAAAACTCCGTGAGACATCCTTCATTGTTACACCTCTCTCCATGCTCCTCTACGATTCACAAAGATGAAGCGAAATAGCAGATATTCCAATACTTGATTTCTGTACGTCATACACCAACATTAATTACTAACCACATTTAACACTGAAGAAGGTTCCTTAGTCAAAAAGTTATCTTAAAACATTCTCAGTCATAGTTCTGTCAAAAAGACATTCCTGCATTCAGCAAACCTGCACATAAGAAGCCACAGAAGCAGGAATTCAAACCGAAGTGGTTTGTCAGAAAAGCTGCACAAGCGTTCCAGTACAGCATCCATTGCTTCAGTGGCAATACCACTGGTGGTAAGAGAGGGCAAGAGGATTTGATTCATCCCAAATTTCTGTTTAAATTGAATTCCTTCCCCTATTACACCGCCACAAACAACATCCCAGAAAAGCAATTTGAATTAAGCTAAAACATATCATAAAGATAGCAGACATTCAGAGATTTTAGTCTCAAATCCACCAGTTATTCCTTTAACAAGTACACAGACTTACTCTTGCTAGAAAGAAATTATCTTTCCCAACTTTTGTGACAACTAAGGCTCCACAAAACCATTTTTCCTACAGGTAGAAGCAGGACCCAGATGGATCTCAGGATGAGTATCTAATACAGCAGAAATTTTAATTTCCAGAATAAGAGCCTAGTGTCCTACTACCGGGCAACAAGATGCACGTGAAAACACGACATCTCCATGTAAGCAACCATCTGGAAGCACCTTGGAATCTGTTTTCTTTGCCTATCCCCTGTTGCTACTCCTGCAATTTCCTTAATTAACACAAGAAATAACCTGAATGCCAGGATGAACTTTCTCATCAAAATTCCCAGCGTTTGAATGCTTAACACTTAGAGATGCTGAGGAGAACCTCATCGATTCTTTCTGGAGCAGCATCAGGTGACTTTGTGTTTTCATTCCGCAAGATATCACTTCAATATACAACAACGTTTCCACGGGATGGCTCGGACCTAAACTGAGACCTCCATGCTTCCAATGGCCAGCTACAGGAAACAGTCCCTTGGGAATCCAATTCTCAAACCACTTCTGCTTCAGGGAGCAGAAGGTGGAAGTGGCATTATAATTTTACCTCCTCAAAACACCAGAAAATTCTTAAGAGAGTTGTCTCATTACCACCATAGCATTCTTATGTTTGGAACTTCAAGTTTCAGTGCCCTAGGTAACACTTCATAACGATTAAAAGAAGAAAGTCAAGGAGATGCCCTGAAGAAAGCTGGACTGTTGATCTGTAAGAAGAAAAGCAAGCTGGAGATCACTCCAGAAATCCTCTTAGCATTTCTACATCTTTAGACTTGCTTATGGGCAGCCTCAGAAAAAGCAGGAAACTAGCTGCCACCCGTGACTGCTCTCTTCGGGGAGGACTAGGAACAACCCTTTAAGTGCCCACAACAAAGGGGAGGAGCACCACACTGTTCCACAGAATCTGTGATACCCATTTCTTCTAACAAAGCAGGAGGTAGCCTGACCACCTTTTTCTTAGCTCGGGCCACAAAACTGAATTCTTACACAAGGGGAACATAGGAAGGATAAGTACTTTATTTGCTTCTAGTTTTCTCTGATTAACAAAACACCAGGGCCTAGCATAAGCACCTGCTGCTGCAGCACCTCTAAAATTGGAAATAGACTTCAACAACAATATTAGAGTACAGAGTAGCAAGTGTTACAACTCTAAATTTATGGTAACTGCACCAGCATCAATACTTAACAGCTGGTAATTGTGAAAGAGGAACTAGACCAAGAGGCTGCCCAATAAGCAGGAGCAGGGCAGATTAATCACAGCCTCAAGAGTTACAGTCCTACCTTCAAAGCTGTTAGCAGGCTGAAAAATTAATGATCAGGCTTCTTCCAAATTAGTTGCAACATATCTGTCCACCAGAAACAGACATTGCCCCTTGTGATTTCACTTTGCAAGTAATAAAATCCAGACTGCATTGCAAACAAAGAACTGCAGTTCCACCCCTGCTTGCTCTCGCCCTGAGCACTTTAGCTGCAGAGGCTGCTCGCTTTTTGATGCTATTTTAATCTCTTCTATGCTTCCAACACATGTTGAATCTAAAATTTTCTCGCAGCTTGCCATTTCCAAGCACGCTTTCTCAGACAGACCCAGTCAACCCCCATCTTCAGCTGAAGGCCTGCATAACCAATCGGTTCGGATCTCCATCTGCAGAGCAAATCAACGTGCAGTACGCAAACCAAACCGAGACAGCCTGAGCACTTTCAACATACTGAATTGCTGACTCAGTCCGAGCGACTCCATTTCAGAGTTTGTCACACACATAAGGCTGCAAGCTAGAAACTGAAATTTGTGCCACTACGGATTCTTCTTATCTCAACTGATTTCACAACACATACCTAAATAAGGACTTCCCAAGAAACTTACTGGCAGTGAGCAGCTTTGTAAAAATAGGATGCTTTTCTCCAAAATTCATGTTCTTGCCAAAACCAGACAGTGGAACGAGATGGCATTGTAAGAACATGATGGAACCTGAAGAAAGCAGAAGAGACTACATCTGCAAACACCCAGAATTATGTAAGAGATGGAAGGGACCACTTTGCAGCTAATTCAAGGGATAACAACTTTGTTTTCCTACCGTAAACTCCTGCCAACCCTTCCTTTCCAAGCACCTTTCAGAATCCACTTCCCAAGACAGTCAAACAGCATTAGACATAGCACAGATCTGACTCTGAGCTAATTAAAAAGGAATTTCTATACAGCGTGCTAGATTCTAAACACTAGAACAAAACTAAAAGCAGTCAAGTTCTACTCTGATTATGGCTATGTTTAGACTGTTTACATTTCTTGCACTCGTCTCATCTACATACATTTCTTTTGGACTATTTTTCCTCTGCGCAATCACAATGGCTATCACTACACAGAAATGAGAAGATCTCTACAAACCCACAGCCTGTACAGAAGCACTGCTTGCTAGTAGCCCTATTTCAATTAAAACCTGAATTATCTATTTCAGTTTGATGTGAAAGATCCAAAAGGTATTTAAAAGGTCCAACTGCAAACATACGAACTTGCTAATTTTACAAATACATTAGATTGAAAAGGATAAAGATTCTAATTATCAAATTTATTTTAAAAATATATATTCCATCTTATCCAATAACATCATTCTCTCAAGCTTGTGGGAAAGCAGATGGATTTTGAGCATTTGCTTTCAAACTAGTAAGAAAATGACTTGGCAAGATTTGAATTTGCTATAATTAAACCTACTTGAATAGTATCTTGTCACAGATGTCTGCATCAGATCTTCTACAATGTACCAGAACCAAAGCTAGGTCTCTATTATTTGAACACTAAGGTTAATAGCTGCAAAGACTGCTGCTTCTGCAGAAATAGAGGCTGCTGTTCCTTAAAAGATTTTCTGCTTGAAAACTTCAGTCCTTATTCCTCAGAGAAACTTATGTACTGATGGAGAATGCCTTTTCTGAGGATATCGAAGTTTAATAGCTTAAACATCTGCAATACAAACACAGGAACTGAATTATGTTCTACAGACCTCTACACTGCATTTCCCATACTGAGAGTTTGACTTGCACACGCTATACAAAAATAATTCTGTTTTACAAAGTCACTGCACATTATGTAAGTGAAACTCTTTCAGAGGCATCATATGGACACTAACACGTACCCCCCGCAGACATGGATTGAGGCTTCAAAGTTTGAAGAATGATAGAGGTTCAAGACTCATACCCAAAAATGCCACCTATTTTGAAACTTTTATCTCAAGAATATTTACTCAGAAATACTTCCACAGCACAAAGGCATCTCACATGTCTCAGCACTGCTTTTAGGTCTCCGCTCAACAGTTCTGAACTACCAAAGCTTAAGAAGGCAATCGATGTAACACAGCAGTACCTGCACCACCTTGGCTAAAGCTTCTTAAAACAACTAAGCTTGAAACAGACACTCAGCTTGAAAATTCACAGCCCAAGTGGTTAAGGTGTGCCAGTTGGGCAACTGGAAGCGTGATCTTACTTTAGTGATGCTACCTAGTGTATTAGTCCCACATGAGCCGGTAAAAAAAATTGAACAGCTGATGACCATTACGTAAATATAAAGCATTAGCAACATGTTTCTTCCAAAGTCAGCTTGCAAAATTACAAACCATTTCAAAGCCAAACTCCGGGAAAGTGATACGCATTTATGCTACAGAGCTTACTTCCCAAATCTGCTTGACTGCTTTTTGCAGTCTGAAAAGTGCAGTAACCACAGAGTTCAAGAAGTAGTTTCTAACACTGGATGAGTGAGCTGTATTCATGCTGTTAGAGGAAAAAAGACCTGATTGACATCCATGTTAAGCACATGCATCACACGCACTGCACTAACAGAATATTACAGCAAGTATATGCAACTGATTTCTCAGTTCTGAGCTCTCACACAGAGACTCTTCATTTCACTACAGCCTGGGTTAAAACCGAACAGTTTTAGAGCATTAGAAAGTATTTCAAGAGTATTTCAAATGATTGACAAGGATAGGGCTCATCTGCAATGAGATACGCGTGGTCCCTAGACTAAGATCAGAGGCTTTACTGGAGGAATCCAGCCCATCGTAAACACAAAGACAATTCAACAGTCTTGTATTTTTAGAAGCAGCAAAGTAAGTATTGATTTGCACTCTATGCAAGCTGATGGTTGGTAATACAAAGAATTTCAATTATACACAGCTTACTAATTCTTTCAGTTACCGTTTTAAGAACTGTCACCAAATCTTGCTCTGAATATTCAAACACTAAATCACTGTGATGGGAGTTTTGCCAGCAACATCCAGAGGGGCTGCACAAGTATGCATAGTCTCTTCATGTCACTCCATTTAAAAATTAAATTCCCCAAACTACTTCTCTTTTGCAGCCTCTGTTTAAAAGCCAGAAAAGCCAGACAGGCTAACAGCTACCCTTGCTATCTCCATAGCATGCACTGATGGTTCCCAGATGCTCAAACTTTAAATCTGGCACTAAACTAGAAGATGGCTGCTCAGATGAGGTTTGAGTCAAAGGGTTTCTTGTTCTTTGACACCAAAGCAAAAGATCATATGCTGCTATAGGGCTAAAAAGACAGACATTTATCAGAATACCTTATCCCAGACAAATTATCAATTTATACAAAAGCAGAAAACAGCATGAAGTCCATTCATGATTACGAAGCTTATTGGAAGTTGCAAACTTCTTTAAATATAACCACCTTTTAGTATATCCATAAATGCTATCAGCATGACTGCAAGAAACACACTGTTTCCATCATTCAGACTCAATAACACAAGTTTTCGCTGATGAACACTTGAAGTTCAAAGGCCAAAAAATTCTCATTAAAGGAGTGTAGAATAGCTTCGGTCTCTCAAGCTCTGTTAGATCCCCCAAACCTTTAAAGATGCAAATGATGTTTCCTACTGGCCTGCAAGAGCTCCTATCACACAGACATTGCATTAGTGAGTTCTACAAGCCATCAGAAAACTGCTTCTGACAAGACAGCGTGCATGCAAGAGAGAACTATGTGGACAAAGCAACTCAACCAGACAATGTTTTGGATTGGTTTTGTTTGGTTGGGGTTGTCTTGGAGTACTGTTGTCATTTGCCGTTGTGTTTTTCGTTTGTTTTTGAGGCCTGCAAAGAAACACTAGGAGCTATCAGCATGGTCACTGACACTTATTTCATTTTATAAAAAAGCATTAACCATAGAAATTTCAGAATTCCTTATGTACCTCTTTGAAATTGAAAGCTTTTTAAAGCAATGAGCAACTCCTCTGAAGGCTTGAGCTACAAGTAGTTCAACTAATACATGGTTGATTTCCATGTTTCTTAGTATAAACCTGTAGTTATTGCAAGGTTTTGTTTTATTTCTAATTCAGTTTCATTCATATACACTGCAGTCTTCACTAGTCAAGAGCTACAATCTCGATTTACAGAAATTTGCTGCAGAGAAGCTATTTTAAGTTAATGACCATGCCTATTCTCCCATTAAAGTGCTTTTTCAGCCATGTACTTAGCACTCAAGTTTTTTTTTTCATGGCACTTTGTTTCACATTATGCTCAGTAGCCCATGCAACACATTGCAATTTGCAACCACATAGCCAATGGCCATTGGCAGACTTCCATCTCCCCTGTCTCAATATTATTGAAATAAATCAAGGTTCATTCACACACGGATGGCAGTAAAAACCTTTTACAATCTGCAAAGTCAAGTTAACCTGCTTTAATTATCAGCATCCATTAGATTTATTATTAATCTTGTTACACTTGATTCATTGTTAGCTGGGATCCCATCAGGTATCTGAGTTTTTGCCGGAAATCCAGATTGAAACGCAGCCTGAGGATAATGGACAGAAGACCATGGGACCAGAGGCTGGATAAATGTTTTAAACTAAAACAGTACAAAAGGGAAGAAGACACTTAGACTTCAGATAAATTCTTCTAACTGCTTTAGGAACTGCACCAGCAAAATCCAGCATTAGTGGCTGAAATCACCGTTACTATACAAGGACTTGTATAACACTAGAAAAAGTTTTCAACTCCTCCTGAAAAAGGAAATTCACTTAGATAGTTCAACTTCATTTCTTCTTTTAATGAGTCTAGTGCTAAAACTGTTCCTATGAGATTCACAGTAAAGCTTACAGACCTCTAAACTTACAATTTGGTCACCAACTTGTGATCTCAATGACTCCTGCTAAACTCACAGCTGTTGGACTGAGTATTTATACATGAAACAACTGACGTATTTCCATCTGGTCTTCATGACAGGAGGATGACTATATAGAACTGCCACTTCCAAACAAAACTTGGGGAAGAGGAAAGGGAAACTGCTGAGCTAGACTGCCCTTGACCCACGACACAAACAGACAACTCAGCTGTCATTTATGTTTTGGTCATCTGAGAAGGAGCAGAAAGTGCATCTGAAATGAGACACCCTATCCAGCTGAAGCTCAATCTAGTCCATGGATTTTTTTTCCCCCCCTTCCTGGAAAGAGATTTGGCTTGAGAAGGGAGAAGGCAAGAGTGTAAGGCAAATGCCCAAGAGAACTGTAAACACATTTCCGTGAATAAGACTAATTTACCAACTGGAAAAGTCTACTTTTGGAAGAAAGCAGCTCCAGTAGTCGAAATTTAGGCGCCGGATTTTAACTCTGCTCATCATTCTTTTATATGCAGTAGCCCAAACATAGCTGGGTACAAAATCTACTTCATCCCAGAGTGCAAAGGAAATAAAAAGAAATCCATGTTTTGGCAGATGGCTAGACCAGGGATCACAGGACAATGCAGGAAAGCTGAAGCTAGGAAATAGAGCAAAAGTGTCATTGGCAATGACTGATACAGTGTTTTGTTTGGAGGGTGGAGAGGTAGGAGAGAGGAATAAGAATACTTCCTGAACAGGTAAGCAGCAAGAACAATTACCATTCCTACACACAGGAACAAGAAAAAAAGAAGCCATTTCCGTGCATATTATTGCCAGAGAAGATAAGGAGAAAAGTCAAATGGAAAATACTTGTGTATATTGTCAACTAACTCATTCTTTCCATTCTAAATTCCAGTGCCAACTTCCTCAGATTTCATACTCCTGAAGTGACAAAACATACTTAAAACATCACTACACACAGTCTGCAGTTTCTAACTGCACTCACCCACACCCTCGTTAACATGCCTATCAGTTGTGCCATTACCTAGTAATTATCAATGATTTTACATAAAGTAGTTGCACCCCTTCAAATTTTATAAGTTTACCCGAACCATATGGGTTGTTGCAAAAAGCTAAGGGTTAAGGATCAGAAGTTGAGCAACATATGCTCTTGGATGAGATACAAGAGTAAAATCACAGAATGCAAGCATAATTTCCGAATTCAGAACTGTCTTAAGAGCTGCCACATTAGAAGCCACAACTGTTTTTTGACAGAGGTCAAACCACTACAGAAGTTTAGCGAAGCAAACCTTCACTTAGACAATTCAGTACAAGAACCGGCAATTTGCAATAATGTAATAATGGAGTCAATAATGGAGGCTACCACAAGAAGAATTTGGGAAGATACTTTGGTGATGTTTGAACTACAACTAGACGCTTTCAGAGTGTATTCAGGCAAACTTCTTTTGTTTACCTCATCCTAATCAAAAGCTGCTTGAATTTTCTTCTCAGAACTGGACCATTTCTTTGCTTCACCATTCTGAGACAACTACCGTTTTCACTTGTGTTGGTATTCATATAAAAAGAAAGGGCTACCACAGTTCCTACAGATTCTTTTGAACCAGCTTATCAGCAACCTAACATTCAGAAGATCCAAGCATGTAGTCTACAAAACCAAAAGAAGAACGCAGGAAAATAAAACATGTTTTCCTAGAGGAATATCTGACTATTAAAGACAGTTATTTATAGGCAGATCTTTGGGTATACACCGTGCACATGCAGCCTATTAATGTACTATAGCATTTATGCCTTCAGCAGCAACTCACAGCCTCTTCACTATTTTTCCCCCTTTCTTTATGATCCCCAAAGCAAATACTGAACCTCTTAGGTTAGGGCTTGTATAATGAGAAGAGCATAATGAGAAATCATACCATCACCTGTACTGGTTCTCAGCTGCCATCAACAGGCAACAAAAGTCAAATTTGAGTGCCACACATAGGGTTTTGTTTGTTTGTTGGGTTTTGTTTGTTTGTTGGGTTTTTTCCCCTCATTTTTGCAAACAGCCTGAAATGCATGCTGCCTATCTGCAGACAAGAAGCTCAAGCTGCATGCAAAGGAAGTACAGAAACCACAGAAGAACCATGCAAACAGTGAACTTTAAGTCTTCCTGTATCACATATTTCTGCAGTTTCTCCATTTTCAGCATGCTGTTCCTGGCAAACGTAACAACTCACTAAGCCCCAAACCAGGGCAAATGCAAATAAAGATCATGCCCTCAA
The DNA here is from genome assembly GCF_002078875.1 of Numida meleagris. Lineage (NCBI taxonomy): Eukaryota > Metazoa > Chordata > Aves > Galliformes > Numididae > Numida > Numida meleagris. The sequence continues at coordinate 61,262,364 of NC_034409.1, read as the reverse complement.
AGAACATCCTACATACCATCTCCACTGGTCTACATCCAGAGATAGTATAAAAATAATTCAATCCTTTCAGACAATATTTCTTACTCTAAGATACTTGTCTGAATAGATTGCTTTTCAAGAACTCTAAAATTTTAGTTTAGTCTTACCTACCATAACTTTTCTTTAGCTTTAACTCAAAGGCTCTGAGTCCAAAGCAGTCACAGAATAACAGCGCACATCAAGTTATCATCTTGCCTTTTTACACACAACTTAAAATACACAACTTGTATTTCCTGAATGAAAGGACAGTGTAAGCAGCTGAATAAAGAGAGATTGAAACCAAAAATAGTTTAATGTTGGAAAATATCTGTAAGAGTAAGATAATGAAGCAGATTTAAAAAACAGACGTGATAACATTTTGCAACATTTCAGCAAAACCTGCTAACGGTTCAGAAATTACCATTAACAGATGCATATTACATAAGCATATACAGATTTGAAGATCCTTCAGATAATCAGCCTGGATTGCTGAAGCTTTTAATAGAAATATTTGTGGGTTATTGTTTGTATGACATTAATCTTTGCCAGGATAGAAGCCATTTCCACAGCAGTCAAAATACATTCATATTGGGGTCATAAACTTGCCAGCAAGAGTCAGCAAAGCAGAAAAAGGTCACAGGGGTACTCTAAGAGAAGAATACATCCAAGAAAACTGGGTAACACCACCAGTTGGACAGACTTGAACCATCATGAGATTGTATCAAACAGCCAAAACCAGTTAAAATGTACCTAATTGCTAGTATCACTTTGTACTACCTTCCATTTAGCCAAGAACCCCTACATAGTTATTTCAAATTTATCCAAACTACATTGGAGATCTGTATTCCTATTCTTTTTTTCATTCAAAATGGTGCTTAAAAAAAAACAACCTCTCAATCACTTAAATGAGCTCTTCCATTTGTGGTTGCTTACTTTCTCTTGGTAGCCCCAAATCTACCATCAGAACTCACTGCCTTCAGACACTGACACCACAAAGTCAGGAATGGTTGAAACCATTCAGATGAAATAAATAATCCAGGACAGCCCAACCGAAAGGACTAAGCTTTTCCCTCATACAAGGAGTCTAATGAAGCCTGTTTTCAACACCTGCTGTCCTAAAAAACAAATAAACAGCATACTAGCTAGCCATCAAAAGTTTCTATCTACAACACTTATTAACAGAGGTAACAAGATCCCGACTGTTCTGGAATATGGCTCAAAACACAGCATCCACATCCCCAAAGCCTTCCCACTTTGTTTTAACCTGACTGCTAAGATACTAGGGGGAATCCTGCCAACCACTGCAGAAGTGAGAAGACGAAAACCACCACGAAGACCTCGTCCAGAAAATACACGTATCAGAATTGCTGCCCAGACTACTATCAATAGATAGATTAGGTGATTTCAGTACCACATTCTTGGTTATACTGAGTACAAAAAGAAATGGCATTCCTACATTAAAATACACAGATCTGGGCAAAGAACTATGCCCAGAGTCATTGAGTTATCGCACAGGAGGCCATCAAGCATGTACAAACTTTTTGCAAGATTTCTAAGCTCTGAATTAGCATGGAGGTAGCACTCCTGAAGATTAAACCTAGGCCTAAAATGATAAATTGAAAGGTGTTAAGTTACACTGCCTGAGTGATTGAGAATGCATTATGCTTGTGAAGAGCACTTGCTGCTTTAGGTGGACGTTAATATTTAAACAGCTTCTGGAAGACAAAGAAAATACCAGCACAAATATATATTTTTAGCATGTTGGAATATCCTTTGCCAAAAACTAAGTATGTTAAGTTGCCAGAGATTCAGGCAAAGTAAAATACAGTACTGCTGGGAATTACCCAGGCAAACCTGGAAGTGCTTTAGAATTATCTGAATACATACAGTGCACATCACGGTAAAGGGATGAGTGAGATGAAGTTCAGAAGCGCATCTGAGAACTGAATCCGAGTTCTTCTGGTCACTGTATCGCATCCCATTCTACTCCGGCTTATTAGTAAAAAAAACATTTAGCAATATCTGTGATGATCTTATTGCAAGAATCTCCTTCTGGGTTAAGAGGATAGCATCACGTAGTATAGAACTTTATTAACATAACGTTTATCCTTTGTAAACAGGAGTCAAGGAATAATCAGCAGGTTGAACCCATAAAACAAGAAGCAAGCTCCCTTTTTCAAAGATGACCTCAAGTGCTTATTGCCTGATGCCATGAATTCAATCCTAATCACCTCTTCACCTACTCTGGCTCTTCCAAAGGGAATACTGAGGGCAAAAAAAACCCATGCGTTAAAAAATGCAGGTTCTAAATTATCAAATCTTTGACAATTTCTATATGTGCCGAGGAAGTCGGATAGAAGGTAGAAAGAAGGATATCTGTAGAATATCATCCATAACGGTTCGGACATGGTTTAAGTTCAGTATGGAGTTGAAAATACTCTCAAAAGGAGCTTAAAGAAAGTCCTGAGGACTACAGGCAGCCTCCACAACAATACTTCCAAGGTCCATACAAGAAGTTGGGTCTCATCAGTCAGGACAAGAATTTTAACAGCATATTTGAAGACTTTTAGATGTCTCAGGTTGGACAAGAGCCCTCAACTACTCCAAGAAAACAGTTTTCAAGCAGCAATATAATTCCTGCTATTTAGAATAGGAACTGTGCATCAAGTACACTGGGAGAATGTTCTCCCAGACATTGTACGTGCACGTGATCAAGCTAAAACCATGGAATCAATATTTAAAGTTTAAGAGTCAAAAATAGTAACTTGGTACCATCTGCTATTAAAAAACACATGCTCTGCCAAGAGAAAGTCTTATGCCCAGCTGCAAACTTGCATGGTATTTAGTATTTCTCTTAAAGCCCAAACATTACAGCCATTATGTCTACATTTCCATTTTTCAGCTCTCAAGATCAAGACAAGCTTGAAAACATGAACCCGAAGACCAGCACAGAAAGTACTCAGCTTCTCATTCAACCCAACCATGATTTGGGAGAGGCAGTTAGTGATCTCAAAAAGAAGTTGCTGGACTTGACAGGAAGTGAAAGTTTCTGAAGACATTCATGACAGGAAGCACCAAGGCTGCCACTGCTTAGCACAGACTCTGTCGCACACGGTATGGAGAACCTGGGTGACAGTTGAAGCTGTGCTGTTTAACAAGCTGCTGGCATGAAATAAAATACAAAAAAGAAAATAAGGAAGAGGACAACGTGGGCCCGAGGGAAGTTACTAACCAAAAGACACTGAAACTACACTACACCATGCGCTGCATCCATGCAGACAACCACAGATCTCTTGCTACTTTATTTATTACTCTGGAAGATAGTTCTCTAAGGACTCTGCACAGGATGTCTCCAGAGACCTTTGTCAGGTTCCCTTCCCAAGAAAGATATTTTCCTTTTTGCCCTCAAAAATTTAGTTACAGAGCTAAGAGTTTTTATTTTAAGCCACAGAAACCCAAAACAAATCCCGTTTAAGAGATTTGATTCTACAATTTTCAAACCCACCTGAACTAACATATTTATTTCCATAAGAAACACTGCATCTTCAGAATATACTTATCCAATTACATTTATTGTCTTGCAACCAGCCAGTTATAAATTGAACCACAGCCATCCCTAGAACTGACATCCCTTTGAGGTAAGATTATTTTCCTAAGCAGAGGTCTCCTAACAGCTGCAGCTCCAGAATGTACTTTAAAGCTCCCTTCTCTCTTTCAGGGTCACCTTTGTAAAGTCTGAAGGAGTCGGACCATTGTTTATACTTCTGCAGGTAATTAGTCTGGCTCCTTTCCCATGCCATTTATCAAGTTGTCAATTGTATCAATTACAGCACAAACACTCAGGAATATGGCTACATTTTGTTCTTCAGCCAAAGGAGTTTTCAAATCTGAGACTTGAAGCCAGTAAGTACCAGTAACTGTTCTGTGCCACCATATGGAAAAGCAGCTGAAAGTAAGTTTAGACTTGACTCCAAAAACATCAAGCTCCCTATATGCGCACACTTAAAGAAATCCGGTGTGACCTTAAGGAGTCATACATTTATGGATTTACACCTCTTGGTCTTCAGTATTTTGGACTTTGCAGAGTTGAGAACAGATGGAGAGCTAATAAAGACCCAATAACAGACACTGTCATATACCTTCATTTATGAGCATTTGCAACAACCATGAATCTAACGCAAGTAGTAATAAGATGGAGACATACAGCGATGTTACAGTGGTTGTAATAACACGTAGTTGTGCTCACAAACCATTATTTTAAACACTGATCAGAAGTACAAGGTAGACACGGGAGTCATCACACCAAATTAGATTCAATTTTGATCTAAAACTGTGACAGCCTTAAAAAATATACAGAATTAGAGCACAGTTACAGTTGTTAAAAGAGTGTATATTTATTTCAGGATGAGATTGTTCACCGCCCCTCTCCGCCCCCCCAAACTAGCAAGATGTAATGGTTTTCCAGTAGCATGTTAACAGTCAGATGAATGCCAAGTCCATACTCCTCAGCTTCCTCTTGCTGCACAGAAGTTTTGATCTGGTTTCCCATTTTGTTTTAATGCAGCTATAAGATTGCACATCAGAGCCAGTATCTGCAGTCAGGTCTCTCAGCAAGCAAAATGCAAACAGCTTTAAAAAAAAAAAAAAAGACTACAGGATGCCACAGCTATGTGATACAAGACCTTTTTTGGTTGTCAGAGTTGAACAGGCAACTTCTGAAACATTCCCAGCTCAGCTAGTCCAGAAAACTGAGAGATTTTTAAGAATTGTACTTTGGCTTCAGTAGGCTGCTGGTTATGGTGAGCCTGCAGCAGAGTGTACCCTCCAGAGCACAGAAACTACATTCCGCTGTTGTCTGAGCAACAAAAGCTCACTATTAAGTTGAGCTTTAACTAAGATATAAAGACAGGTAGAATTAAAATTGAAGTGTCAACAAAGGTGAAGACATATCTCCCAACTGAAAACTCAGAATACAGGAAGTTGCTCAGATAACTGTTACAGATCGTTACAGTCAAAAAAAAAATCTGACCCATGGAAATATTATTCAGCACATCACTACTTCCTGTCATAAAAAAGTGACGACCAGATGCATTATCATTTCACCGCCTTACAGAATCTCATAGCTGACATTCACCTATTGTTTGCTTTCAACTGTTTTTCATAGCTACTGCCTCTGGAAAACTCCACTGGTAAGCCACAGCATCTTATACGGTACACTTGATGTATAACTTACAGTCTACAGCAGAAGTGCATTTATGTAACCTACACTGGATTACCTACAAGAGTCATAATGCAAGGTAACTGAGTTCACATTCAGCCCCCCCTTGCAAGCAGTAACTAGCACAGCATGTTCTTGCACTGCCTGCCTTTCAAACTCACTGCTTAACTTCAGAAGCTCTGTCTTGCTTAGGAGACAGCACCCAGCCTCCTTCCCCCTCAGCAGCTCTCACACTGTACACAGTAATGAGACCAGCACTGCACTGACGACAGAGCAAGAATGGCAGCGACACATCAGGAAGATGTGTTCATGAACTGTAACTGACAACTGACTGCCCTGTTCTTTCTGGAAAGGAAATAGAAGGTGCAGGAGTGATACAGCACATACTAGGCATGCGGTATACAGTTCCCCCGTGCTTGTGGTTTACCAGCAAAGTGTTTTCAGCTAATGTAAATATCATTCTAGTCACAGCTTCTAAATCATGCTTCCTTTAGAAGAAGATGCTATCCAAATGAAAGAAGGTAGGCCTCCAAATTCCCAACAAATACACAATTCAAAACAGCTCAATCTTCTTTCCGTATTTTACAAGTTACTTATTTGAACAACAAAACCCATACCAATAATTCTACACAAAATTTTGTGTAGACTGCACCAGCCTGTACTGTCTCATAGACCAGAGGTTAATTAGCATCTTGTTTAAAACTGACTCAAACTGAAACAAGGACTCAGAGGGTGACACATTGTCCCCACGATTTGGCTTTTATACTCAACTAGGTGACCCTTCACTACCTTTGGCATTAACTTTATCTGTCAGAATAGGCTTAACAGGAAGCGGCATCACATTTTTGCCACAATGTTACCTGAGCTGTACCCAGCGGTGACAGAAGACTCACCACTCAAATGTAACTTAACAAGTCTTAACAGTAACATCATTGTACAGGAAGAGACATTTTGAATTACAATAGGAAACAGCAGCAGTAACCACTTTTGCTAACTTCTACCTCCTTCAATACCATTAAAGCAGTAACTCTTAACTACTAGTTCACTAGATTTATGAGGTGTGCTTACAGCAACAGTAGGAGGCACACTTGACTCAGAATAACTAGAGACGAGATGAACCTATACAATGAGAATAAAAGTATTTGAAGGTTAATGCTGAATAACGTCCTTGCATTAAGTGAAGCTGAGTAGTGGCCCTAAGCAGTCCATCTCCCCCATGCTCACAGCAGGGCAGGTATTTCACATTTAAATACCTGAGAGTACAATATTTAAACTAGGTTCAGTTACAGTTTGTAGCCTGTCTGTAGGAGCAAGTTAAGCTAGGATTGTCTATCAGCCATGGCCTCTTTAGACTTTCGTTAGGTATCTATGAGCAACCTTGAAATACTCAATTCCTTCTAATCACACCGTTCCACCTTCCTCAGATAAAGAAAAACTAAGAAGTCTTGGCCAGGACCCCTCCTGCTGGAGATGCTCACAGCAATAAATTATCCATAGAATGTCATGTCTTTCTCCTATTTCCACCACAATTCAGTGCATCAAGCATAAGGAATTGCAGTGCCATTGGAAAGCCTTCTTAAGGACACAACAGTACACTCCAAAGCATCATCAGCACCAGCAACCACACTCCCTTCGAGAAGAAACTGATATTCCTAGATTTTACCTTTTGTCTCTACAGAGGACATAAAAGTTAGATGGTCTCCAGCAGAGCGACTTTACGATGGACAACGCAACTATTACACATTCCTCCTTGATCCACACAATTTCTGCTCCAGCATTTAAACACTAATTTAACTGAACCGAAAGCAGCTGGCATATTCTTTTCTTCCAAACAGAACTTAAAGAAACTGAAGCAGTGAAAGCGTGCTAGAAAAATCTAGAAGAATGTAATTCCAAAGAGTTGTGATACACCTTCATCAATTTTGGACAAGTGCAGAGATGAACAACTGAACCTGCGTGGTTCTCATTCTTGCAGCACTAGAGTGGTACTACAGGCAGCTCTGGTGAGGTGGGACACCCTGGATGCCAACGCTTGCTAGCATAAGCACAAGTAAGAAAAGTCATTTTACTACTAAAAAACACATGTCAAGGCAATTAAAAACAAGCACAATTTAGTTAAGGTTGCTATAATGCAGCATGGAAGAAATTCATTCACATTGCCATGAAATAAGGGTGCTTTGAAGATTCACCAATTTTCAAGACACATCATACAAGAAAACCAAGATGACGTTTTAATTTTGACCATTTCATGAATTCAGACATTGACAGAAAACACGCATAAAGAATTTCATTGTCCTGTCAACATTTATATTTTCCTAGATAAAAAAGAGCATGTAGCCATCATACCAACAGCTCCCAAGTTCCTCCTTTTATTTCTAGATGCAATAAAACAAAACCTTATCTTAATATCCTTAACCACACAGACTAGCTCCTTCATGAAATACTTCTAAAAGCTACAAAAATTATGTTAATGTTTTAAAACCATGGTTTTGTATGCAGCCTCCTTATGAGAGAAAAGCTACAGCCTTTAAAATAATTTCACCTGTAAGGTACTCCTTCAATATATGTAGCTTTCAAGGAGAACATCCAACATTTTCCCCCCAACCAATATTTGCAGTCTCAGTGTCATTTTAGAAACTACTCATGAAATTCTTCAATCAACTGAAAGCTCAGCAACATACTCTTCATAAATGAGCTTTTTTTTATTACATGCTTCAAAGAAGGTGCTTCTTTGGACAATTAGTTCACACAGTATGGAGGATGACTAACACAGTTCAGCAGAGATGGTATAATTGGAAAGTGACTGATGCCAAGCTGTCATTAGTTTCTAATCAGTAAGTACACTGTCAAGATTAAAACAGATTTGAGAGGTTAAAGTAAAGGAACGCCAAAATTACAAAGATTAAAATTTCAAATAGAAGTCACATCATTTTGGAGGATTAAGCTCAGTTCAAACTGCATATGAAAAGCTTAAGCAGAGCCCAACACTACTTAAAATTCACACTCAAAAGACCACCACAGGAAGAATATAACCAGCACATAGGAAGGGCGCATTCTTAAGGGTCTCAGAAAACTGGAAGCTTACTTCCACAGCCAGTAAGCATGGAGTAAGGGCAATAACATAATCTACAAAGGTACTGTTGAAGGATGAGATACAAAATTGCTTTTGAGGAGAACAAAGTCTCCCTATAGTACTGCAGGGAGCTATCTGCTCTGATCCTCCTCCAAAGCTCCTGGGATTTTGACCCAATGCTCTTTTGTCTGCCCTAAATTGCATCAGAACACACAGAATAATGAAGCCATAGTACACGAATCCCTCTGTAGACTGCGCTGAAACAACACTAAAAAGTAAGCACTATCTTTTTAATTTAACACTGAGGCTTTGAAAGCCAAATACTACACCAGATACTTGTTCCTGGTACCCCCAGCTCTTCTCACTTCTTTTGAGGCTGTTGCACAGCAACCTGTCCCTCAGTTACACAAGCACTGACTCGGATGAACCAAGGGTATTTTTGCCATCATTAGACCGGGCTTGGGCAGAACTGTGGCCCTATTCTCACTTCAGTTTTATCCACCAGTCATCTGCAAAGGTTAAGCTTGAAGTTTTTCAAAGCTTCATAAAGGAGATGATTAATTTCCTCCTTGTACCTGTATCAAGCAAGAACCCCAGCTCTTAGAATGAAAAAGAGCTATACACAACTCAACATGATGCACTAAATGACTTAGGGTATATTCTAAGTCTACAATAACCCAGTGCCACAAACACACAAAGTAACCGTGAAAACTACATTTTAATATTTTCCCTAAGAGAAGCGCCTAAATATCAATTTTGAAAAGGCGTTGTCATTAATTTATGACAGAAATTTTCCCTCAGCCTGTCTGAACTGCATTCAGGTACTTCTACAAACCCCCAAGTTACCTTCTGCTGGTGGTAAAATGCAAGATGCCACAAGAAACAGAACCGTAGTACATTCTCTAAATATAAAAAGCAAAACAAAAAAAAAATATTCAGACTCTAAGGAAAGGCTGCACTTTTCTCCAAAGGGGGTGACTCAAGTAAGATCCGCAGTTCCCTGTCTACGTAGACCTCGAATGGATGGGTTTTTATCACCCTCAAGCATGCAGCCAACCACCTACGAGCCCAGCCACGCTCTGGTAATTCACTATTTTTATTTGCTTTACCTGCAGCTCGCACCAGGCGACTTCCACAGTGGTATCAGTATCCAGTCCTTTATATACAGTTTTGAAAGAGCCTCTTCCGATCTCGATGTCAAACTTCAGGAAGCGGCCGTCAGGGGAGATGCCCACCGCCTTGGTCTCCTGCTCCTCTATGTCCTCCTGCTGTGCCCTCCGCTCCTCGAACTCCCGGCTGGCAGTCGACGTGCTCCCAGCGGCGCTGGTGGGGGGCAGCGCGGCGGCCTCATCCTCCTCCTCTTTGGGCAGCAGCGGGGCAGCATCCTTGGTGGCGGGGGGCTCCTGGGCAGAGCGTCCTTCCAGGGGGAGCGGGGTGGGCGGCAGGGGCTGCTGCAGCAGCGAGGGGGCTTGCGAGGCGCCGACAGCGATGCAAGAGGTGCGCGAGCACTCGGGAGGAGAGACCAAGGGAGCGGCGCTGCCTCCCGACACGGGGGCCGAGGGCGCGGCGGGCTGCAGGCTGGGCAGCTCTAAGGCCGTCGCGTTGGAGTCGCAGATCACGCTCCGGCGGAAGAAGCGGTGCTCGGTGGCTGCCGCCCCTCGGCTGTCCTTGTCCATGGTGTGGCGGCGGCGGCGGTACTCCTCGCTACGGCCTCCGCTTCCCGCTCCGCCGCTCGCTCCGCCGGTCCCGGAGGCTCCGTGCTCGGCGGCTCCCAGCTTCTCCCCGACGGAGCTGTCCGAGCTGGAACCGTTCTTGGGGGGCGGCGGCGGGGGAGCCAGAAAGCGGGTAGCCGGAGGGGCGCCGTCCGCGGCTCCCCCCGACATCGCGGCCCGGGGAAGCGCTGCTGGGGCGAGGCGGGGCGGGGGGAGGCGAGGGGAGAGGCCGCTCACTGCGCGGGGAGCGCGCCCGGCCGCGGCCGCAGCCGCAGCTGCGAGACAGGAGGGTCCCAAGGGCTCCCGGCGGCGGAGCTGGGAGGCGGCTGCTGGGGAGGCTGGGCCAGCGGGGCGGCTCCCCGCTTAGCGTCTGCATCCATCCTGCAGCGGGGCAACGAGCAGCGGGGCCGACATGGAGCACCGCGAGAGAAGCCGGGGCGAGGAGGGAAGGGCCCGCCGCTACCCCCCGGCAGGCGACAGAAGGCCGGGGCAGGCCCGGGAACCCCCGGAGCGAGGGCCCGCGGGGAGGGGAAGGGGCGGCGAGGCGGGGGCAGGCCGCGGAGGCAGCAGCCGCCGCGCTCAGTCACTCGCAGCGGGCGGGCCCAGCGCCCTCAGCCCGCCGCAGGGGCAGGGAAAGGGGCCGCGGGGCTCAGCCCCGCCTCGCAGGGGCGCCCATGGCGGCCGCGGCCTCCCCCTCCCGCCAGGCAGCCACCGCCCGCGCGAGGCCGGGCCGCGCTCCCTCAGCAGCAGCGGCAGCAGCGGCCGCCGCCTCGCGGGGAGCCGGAAACCCTCCTTCTCCTCCTGCTGCTGCTCCTGCTGCTGCCGCCCCCCGCCGCTTCTCCTCACCGGGGGCCGCCCGCCGCCTACACACCGGGGAGCGGGAGCCGAGACCGCGCGAGTCCGGGTGGCGCCCCGCGCCGCGGCGGGGAGGAGGGAGCGGAGGCGCCGCGGCCGCCTCGGGGCCGTCTCCGCGCTAAATGGCGACGGACGCCCGAAACCGACACACAGCAGGGAGGAGGAGGGGAGCCGCCGGGCACGCCCCCTTCCGCGCACGCGCGCCCGCCCTCGAGCCCTCCCCGGCCGTGGTTTCTCGGGGGGCTGCGGCTCCCGTCGTGCCCCGCGCCGCGCGCGGAGCCTCATGGGAATTGTAGTTCCTGCGGGAGGGCTGGACTTTCTTGGGGGGGGGGGTCCCCGCGGGGGAGCGGCCTCTGCCGTGCGAGGGCTGCCCTCCAGCTCTCGCTGCTTCACACGGGGGTGGTTGGAGTGCACCCCGCTGACTGCTGCTGCTGAGATGCGATGTGGGAAGTGCAGGCCCCGGTGTCAGGGTGCAGCAGCGCATGGCCTAAATACAAATAAACCGTGCCATAAACTGTGCTCTCAATTATTTGAAAGAAACAGCATTGTCAGACTTTGCCCTGAAAATGATCGTTACCCTCTCACCATTTGAGTAATGACTTTGGCAGCGTAGCAGCATAAGGGATGTGCAGCAGTCAGAAGAGCAGCAGAGCCCACGTGAGCAGTGACAGAAATTGGGAACTTTCAGGTTAAAAAGGCACTGGCACACACCAGTCATCTGGTTATTTATATCGTGTTCCTCTTTCATCACAACATACCGAACCCGAGCACTTTCCATCTTACGTGAGCAGTCAGAAGTCGCTGGGAATGTACCGAAGGAGGCGTGAATTATTTGGTACCGTGCCTTTTAGGCAACTATAATTCAGAATTTATGTCAGTATGTTCATGAAAGACACCCTAGCACTTCAAATGCTTTTTAAAAGTTATTTTAAAACAATTTAGAGGAAGTTATGCATTGTGTCGCTGATGTGAGGCCATACAGAGCTCTGCAGCCCCCAACCACAAAACACCAACACAAGCAGTTCTCACGTGCTTGCACCCCTCACCTACACAATTTAACACTTCACATTAACCGGAATAGTGTTGTCTTCTATCTATCAGTTTCTCTTTGCAACAGCAAACAACATAATGATACAGTCTTCACAAAAGGAACAAAATGTACTTTGCTGTACAACTCTCCAGCAAAGACTTCTGCATTGCTTAATCCTTCTCGATCCTACCTTTATGGCAAAAGTTGATTTGAGTTAGCATATTCTTTTTGGTACACTTGAACTGCACTAACACAACTGAGTATTTACTTTTCAAAACAATGCTGAGATAATTGGCATAATTTGATTAGCAGTGAAGAGTGACCAGATCAAAACTGATAACTCAATCTGCTCCATCCTCACTGTACCACCAGTGCCAGCAGTTAATCATCAACATCTTTAACACCAAGCAGGATTCAGGTTCGCTAAACTCTTGCCTACAGGTATTTGTGTATCTCTTCATGAAGGAATGAAGATTCATTTGCAGCATCAGCAGGCACATCCGTGATAACTGGATATTATTAAGAGCTGTAGGCCACAGTAGCAGAGCTCCACAAAGGACTTCCAGCCAAGGCCCCATTACCTAGCCTGGTCTGTGCCACCCCATCTTCACTGCTGCTCTTACCTTCTGGAGCTGCGTTCAAGCAAAAGTCTGCTTTCCTCCATTGCCTGCTGTGTTTTTACAAGTTCTTTGGATGGGATAAGAAGTGAACTCAAGAGTAGATAGCAGACCTTACTCCAGCCTGATGTTTGTTGCAACTTAACGAGCACATACCTAAAATAACACAGTGACAAATCATTCCTTGTGGTGTAAGCCTACATCCTTCTTGGTGAATTCCACTTGCAGCATCAGACACCATCGGCAGGCAATCTGCAGGCTTGCACCCAGCTCTATACCTACCAAATGATCCAGAGGTGCTGAGGCTGCAACTGGGAGCCACCTCCCACTGGTCTGCACATGTGGTTTCAATGCAACGTTGCGTGTAGGCTCTCTTACACAAGTTAGTTTCATCCACTGTCCTTAATGTGTTTTCCCTTCATTAACTAAGCAAAATCTTTACAGGAGAGACCTGAAGCCCCGGAGTGCAGAGCCACAGAGGGCCTGAGGCAGTCTCCTACTAGAAAACAGTGGTAATTATGTAAAGAAGCACCTCCCAGGTGTCTGATCCAGCACATTCCTTGGTACTCCTGAAATTCAGTCTTGCGTAAGTCTTGAGTACGAGGTCCCTACCACCAAGTTCTTCTCACTGGCACCTCTACTGGGAAGAGATGGGTATAGCAGTCAGCACTGGGAAAAAAAAAAAAAAAAAAGACTGAGCAGCTGACCTGGAGGTGGAAATGACGGATTTTGCCTTCTGAAGCTCACCAAAAAAAAAAAAAAAAAAAAAAAAAAAGGAATGATTTTGGCAATTACATTTTATGTGGGTGTTGTTTTCGTTTTGTCAATCTAAAAAGAGACAAAAGTAATAAAGGGTGTGGGATAGCGTGCTCTTGATTTCTTTCTTTTTTTTTTGTAAGTCCATTAAAATGTATTTTAGCTCAATGGAAAATCTCAGAATTGCAGTAAGATTTAAAAAAACATTAAGTTCTATACATATTCTAAGTTTAGAAACAAGTAATTAAAATAGTTTAAATGCCAGAAATCCTCAGCCAGTTAAAAAAAAAAAGCCTTTTTCTCCTGTTACGGTAAGAAAATATCCATCGAAATAAGGATTCTGACTGCTTGGGAAATTACAGGCAATGAGACTTAAATGATCTTTTGATTAAATCCAGTGGGCTGACACTTGACATAGTAAAAATATCCTCCTTCTGTCAAACCTCTTTCAGTCACAGTCATCATGCTTGGAACTATAATAGTTTAAAGCATTACTGTGAATGAAGTGTGATTTTGAAGTTGACTGAATCAGAAACTTTTTTTCTCATTTGCTTTCTACGGTGAAATTTCATTCACCATTGGCATGCCTCACCTGCCCATGTGACAAAGCATTAATGTGAAGCAGCTATTCTCTATTTTCTCTTATGCAATACATTATGCAATACAGAAGGCTATGCCATATTTTTGATGCATGTGATTTTATTCCAGAACCAAAGTGCTTTTCAAAGAAAACTCATCATGTCAGTTTTATTGCACATTACGAAGTTGCAGCTACGATGCCATATAACAATTGTGACAAGCCAAATGTTTCTACTGCAGTTTCTTCTTTTTCCCTGATCTTTCTAGAATCCAGGCTTCTGCCACAGTGTTCATTAATACTGCTTCCTGCTGGAAGTTGGTGAAACAAGGTGTTTCAGGATTCTGCATTTGAGAAATTAGAGTATTTAACTTTCCAGATAAACTGTTTTGTTTGTTTTGGTTTGTTCTTTTTCCCTCCAGAAAAGTCAATTTCAATTGAAAAATTGTTCAAAAGCTTACATTTCATTTTTTCTTTTATCTTTAATGAGATTTTGTACTATCAAGGAACTCTGGAAATCAGGTCACTGATTATGAAATCATTCATTGTGAGCTTTGGAAACCTCTCTTGGGCAGATTTGAAGTCTTCAGGCTCTGTAATAGGTCATCCATCAGATGGTGTTCAATGGCGAGTCCTGCCAAACCCTCTGAACGTGGACCAGAGAAGATGAGGACTGGATAAAGAGCGAGAACTGCCAGTCTCATAGGGCTCAGAAATACACGTCCCTCCTGAGCTCTCCTGGCCTGCAACAGCCCTGCCATAAGCCTGGCGTATATCATGCACTTATTTATCAGATTGAAACCTGCATTTCCCCCTCAACCTCTCGTTCTAGTTACTGGAATAGAAAGCATGGCTCCTTTTATTTCCCTTCTTTCACCGTTCTCTTGATCTACGTTAACAAATACAATCTAGCCTCCTGAAAGTAAACCAGTCAGAAGGATACTTTACTGGTTTGTTATCTGTGTTTTTTAATGACCAAAGTACAAATTTCAGTTATGTTAGTAACCATTTTTAGTCTGGAGCTAGTTGTAGCCTGCACTGCATGCTCTGTGTTGCTTGTACCTTATCAACTATTGCATTTTTTATTAGCGTATCTATTTGTCTATATACGCTCTCTAAACATAATCCCTTCAGATAAAGTCAAGCAACAGGAACATGATAAAAGGACATTAAAAAAAACCTCAAACACTGAATTTTACCAGAGGTGAGCCTTGTTTATTATTCATGCACTATTTCAAACCGTATCAAGCCATCGTGGCAGGTGCTGTGGCAAAACTCAATGTCACCCAAATTGGGGGCAGCCAAAAATAACTGCTCACTTCATTCATTATGTCATCTTCATTGCTGTTCTTGCAAATTTTCTTTATACAAAAGGTTTGTGGAGTAGCCTAACAGTGAGTAAGTGTTGTGGAAGCATGGCTATTTGCTGAAATCAGCACCACGTTCTCCTTTTCTCTCTCTGTAGTGATGGCTCAAGATATCTAATTTATCTTTTTCTCCCTAAGGCTTCAGGGAATTCTGTGCTTCACAGCAGTGTCATAACACATCTAAAGCGAGCAGAGAAGCAGAGGTACTGCTTTAATGAAGAGGAGCTGTTTGATGAAGGTGAGCAGAGGAAGGTGTGAAAAAAACGATGATGCTGTGTTTGTGGCTGAGCCTGCCTGTGATGCTGTGGAGCAGCCAGACTGCCTTGCTTGCTACTCAACAGCCACAAGCTGATGAAAGTCAACCTCTCTACTCTCTACATCAAAGTACAGAAATAAAATCCACTTGCTTCAGTCAAAGCAAGAGCAGGCTCATAGTCCAGAATAAAGAACTTCCTCGCGTCCTTCAAAAGCGCAGTCTGGGCCAAATGCAAATCGTGAGCCTGTTTCTGCCCCATTCATCCCAGTAGCTCCAGTCCTGGAAGGTGCTCAGCATTTCTGAAAGATGTCAAGCATTCCTGAAGGATAATGACAGCTCTCCTGGGCCACTGATGGCAGGAAACAAGGGACAGTCAATGCCTCACAGCAGGGCTCAACACCCTGCAGAACTGAGCCCTGGCAGAAGTCCGACAGAAAAAAAAGGAACATGATCATTTGACTGAAGATATCAATATACACCCGGAGTAACATCAAATCGCCTTTTTCCTTGCAGAACACGTGTGTGCTGTGCACGGTGCAGAACTGTATGCTTGGTTGGCTCTTGCAGGTTACAGGGATCAGGAGCAAAGGCACAGAGCTGAAATGTAATGCTGGCAATCTGCAGCTGGTGCATGGCCTATAGGTGCGGTTTGTCAGTAGCAAGGGTGGTTATTGGTGACGCACCACACTGGTATTAAATGAATCTTACAACAAAACTCCTTACCTGGCTTAATTCTGCTACACGTGCAAAGTTGTCACGCTCGTGTAGTTTCAGCGGTGTAATTACATTCTTGTGAAAAAATATCCAGTGTAAACAAGCTCTTGGGGACCACTGCCAGATGACATGGGTCACAGCAGCTCTCATGTTGCTCAAATCTGTGCCCAAGGCTGGGCAGAGAATGAGACAGCACTGAGTCTTCTGCTGTGCTTGACCTTAGTGAAGTATTCCAGGAATTCTACATGGTGTTTATCAGAGATCCCATGAGACTGATGGATGCCTTGAAGTTGCAGGTGAGAAGCCCACTGGAGAAAGTATTTGGGTGGATTTGAAAACTGCTATAACCTAGAAAAGTTCTCAATTTCCTTTGTCGCCATGTGATACTACCTTCATGCAGGCAGCCCTAGCAGGGCTGACAGAAATTGCTGTCAGGTAATTCCAATGCAGAACATCCCTCTCTCTCAACTGGTGGTGTACACCTGAACTCAACAAGTAGATTCAAATGTAGCAGAACTGAAGTCCATATTTTGACTATCTTTGAGATGTGATACATTTTTAGAAATGTTTCACATCTATATAGATGACATCTATATTGCACTGTCTTTCTCTCAGATACAACTTGTTCCACTCATCTGCCCCTGAAATCAACACAGTAGTTTGGCTGTTTCAGTCCAGAAACCTCAGCCTTTATTTTTATTTCATTTTTTTCCCCTGTAAACAACTCCTCTTCTCACACATCCCTCCACAAACCATTAACTGCCATCAATAGCTGAAAAGGTTTTGTCTTGTGGGAATACAAGCAACATCACACTGAAAACCAGACTGTGAAAACAGTAAAAGTGATGCTTCAGGCTCAAAGAGGGGAGATTTAGGTTGGATATAAGGAAAAAGTCTTTTACAATGAGGGTGGTGAGGCACTGGAACAGGTTGCCCAGAGATGTGGTGGATGCCCAGTCACTGGAGAATTTCAAGGAGAGGTTGGATCAGGCCCTGGGCAGCCTGATCTATCTGTGGCGTCCCTGTTCATTGCAGGGGAGTTGGTCTAGATGGCCTTCAGAGGTCTCTTCCAGCTCTAAGGATTCTATGATTCTAGGATGTCTTTCTGCACAGATAACCCCTCAACCATAGTAGGCTGACAGGACAAAGCTTCAGGTATCTGTAGATACTGCCATGGCTTCACAACTGTCAGCCACATGAAGACTGAGTATGCAGACTGCCCCAAGAAATGTCTGTATAAAGGACAAATTATTAAAGCTTTCTGATGAGTCAGGCTCATTTCCTCTGGTGGTGCCACCCTGTTTGGGATGCAGGGCTTAGCTCCTCCTGGTGCCTGCAACCTGAACCACGAGCTGTTTATTCCTTGTGCCTTCACCCCTGCCGTTGTCCTCTCCACTGTGGCTGGAGACAGGATGTAAATCTGCAAACACTTAGATGGGAAACAGTTCTTAGTCCTATCAACAGTCTCACTGTGCAAACAACAGTAAGCATCTGAAGGATCGGGTTCCTAGTGATTATGTGATTAAGGGACAGCAATTAGGATTCAAAACAATGCAGGTCATGGAAATGCAAATCATTCTAGTCTTTCCTAAAGTACTAAAAACCTCCGAATCAAACATCAGTACCTAAAATTAGATCTACAATCAAGTGACAGAGATTACACAACATTCATTACGGGGCTTGCAAAAGACCCAGAAGGAAGTATAGATCCACTCATTAGGACTTCTAATATCACAGCAAGTAAATTACTTTTTAAAAACATCTTGCATTACGGGGAATATGTAATGTCAGGGGACTCAGACAGGCTCTGAGCAGCTTACACATTTGGCTGCAGCCCAAGATACCATGAGGCACAAATCACACAAATGTCTCAGTTGGTGTAAATTCTGTGCTCAGCATCTGCAGGAGCTTTCCTCCTCGCTATAAAAAAATCCCAGTCAGTGCTTTGTTTCTTTGCCCAAATTCAAACATCCTATATGTTGTCAGACACATCACAAAAATGATGGTTATTTCTTGAACCTGATTTTTTTGTCCTCTCACTGTGCCATGTATATAACGTATCTCACAGGATCTATCATGTACTGACAGTCAGTTCTAAAGTAACACTATCAAGAAAAGGAAGTCAACTACAATGCTGTGTAGATTTCTTCTTCATAAAGCCATTTTTTACCTCCTTCAAGGGCTTAAAGCTCTGGTAAAATTTATTTTTACCATACAATTATTTTTCAGTCTTGAAATGTGATTATTTGGGCATTATAGCTGCCTATAAATATTTAAAGCATAAAACCCCAGAGAGGGTTAATGTAATACAGGAACTTAATATTAGAACTACAAGGGTGAATAGTGGAATGGAAAAATGGAAAAGTTTGGATGTTTGAATATGGAATAATCTCCCAGTAAGATAGAGCTGATACTGCATTACTTGACGTTATTTCAGTTACATTCCCAAAACAACACTCAAAATCAACTGAGTTAAAACACTGCTAAGAGACACATTAGAACATGAAACTTAGTATCTGTGCAAACTGCTACACGCTAAATCCATCACCCTGGTTCTATGAGTAATGAATTCATCACAGACAGTATATGGTATAGTTACAAATATTGGTTTAAAGAAAAAGCACAACAAAACACACGAAAAAAGTAAACCCATGTCAATATACATCTGTCATTTTCACAGCCAGAATGTGGACACTTTCTTGGTCATCCACCTCTCCTGTTTCAAAACCAAGACATACATCCTTTTAGCACCTATAAAACTGGTAGCACCTGTACACCATGCCAATGTATTAGGTTGTTCATATCATTTCATCAATGTTGCTGAGGTCTTTGTGCAAGAAAGGGAAGTAACCACCGCTATGGTGTGGTTTCTGACCTGCTCGTTACAAGCTCAGCTCACTCATCTGGCTGGTTCAGAGGTTTTTTTTTAATGCAAGCCTACAACAATATGCTCTAAATGCCGGACTAAGCAATTTCAGAACATATATTTAGCTTGGTGTCTGAACTTCTTTTTCTTTCAAGTTTGCTTGGTAAGAGTGAAATATTTTGCTATAAAAAAGCTGATTATAGACAGACATGGACAGCAATGTGGGCTGTGCTTGTGTATTGGACACTCTTAGTTGAGATATGGGAACTCTAGAACCCCAAATATTTTTCATTTGATTCTCTGTAAGCCCTCCCAAAGTAAGCCCTCCCAAATTATTATATATGGGACATTTCTTTGTTAAATCATCTTTAACCCCTCAAAAATGTACTCTGTGGATTTTGAGGACATTTTAGTTGCTCAAGATCTGTCAACATCTCATATCCCTAAACGGTTTCTTCCCTCTGAGGCTGTTTTTCTGTCTCCAGGATTTTGTGAAGACAAACACAAAGACCTTCAGAGAGAGGTTCAGTATACCAGGTGCTATGGCAAAAGATAGACAGGAATTTTGGACTTGTTTGCTCAAGAGAAAATAAGAGAAAGGTAGCTCTCAAACTTCTGGGTCATTTTCATAATATGAACCAACACTACCCTTAATAATGGCCTTAACACTGCATGGTAGGTGAGATGTATACCAGAAAAACAGCAGCTTGCTGAAGACAAACCACAGAGCGCTTACATGGTGCTATGAGAAAGTAACAAGAAGAGTGAACACAAGTAATCCACACTTTCTGTAGCAGTGTCAGTTTAGTATCCTCCCCTCTAAGAACTGTACCTTTTTGTTCCTTACGCTTACCAGCGTGAAATTGCCCCACTAACACATTCAACCTGGTCCCTTCTCTGTGCTGATCTCACCTTCTCCCTGTTGTTGAGACACGCGGTGCCTCTCGGTTAGCCATCTATGGACTGTTTTCCTACCTGAATCCCACATTGCACAATGGATACAGTTATTGCTTACCTAATGTTTGTTACAAAACCCATGACAGCATTTTTTCCTCACTGCCCTACAAGAGGAAATCGCATTTATTTGAAATGCTGTGCTGAGCGTTGGCACAAGAGGTGCTTTAAAAGAGCAGAGAAGAATGCTGTCAGGAGCATGTTTCCAGGCCTACCTTCCCTCCCACATCCAACTGTGTTGAAATAATCAAATGTTATACCACTCGTACTTGGGAAGAGGATGACTAACAGCAGCTAATTACTGCTCAGTCTGTTGCCCTCAGCAGCTATCGGTCTGAATCACACCTGCTGACATGGAGGGGCACAGTGCGCGGTGTGGTGCTCTGGAGGCAATTTAGTTTTCAGGGATTTCCTTGGGAGGCAGCGACTGGGGTGAGGACTCCATATGTTAAGACACTATCACAGAGGAGCTAACACCGTATCTGATGCAGCAGATGGCCTGAGCCTCTGCAGGCCAGCCCTGTCCTGCTGCAGGTGCTGGACCAGCCCGTGTTGTACTGCATGAGAAGGAGAGGGTGGTTAGTGCTTTCTGCCAGCTCCATCCCTCTTCAGCACAGGCTGAACCTAACTCAGTGGTACTGGAGATTAGATCCTGCTTTCCTCCCAGTTTGTTGCTGCAGCAGCAAAGAGTTGGCAAAGGGCCTTCAGTATCATATTTGATCTGTTGACACTTGCAGCAGTGCTGGACTCTAACGCCGTAGGAGTTTCCGTCTGGAGAAATATGGTAGCCCTTCCTGCCTCCTCACTCCACTCCCTATGGAAAACTTCCCTCTTGTTTTCCCAAATTCTGGGCCAAATAAAATATACCAAAATAACATTGGAGACAGAGAAGGAATCTCTTGCCTCAAACTTGGCCTTGGAGCAACACATGCAACCAGGACTCGTCTCACGAGTGAAGTCACGCGGGTGGAATCCAGGCAGGGTTTCAGCAGTGGGGATGGCAGGTTCGCCCTGGCTGCTATGCAAACAGTTATCCCCCTTGTTTGTGGTGGCCAGAATAACCATTTTTTTCTGGTTTTGTCCTATCTTGGGTTCACGAGAGTTCATGTATTATACACTTCAATTGGCTAACTTAAAACTTTCGAGGAAAGAAAGGGCCAGGAGGTCCTGAGCTATGGTGGCATAGCTATCTACTGGCCAGTGTTGCAGTGACACTTCACCGCTGCACTGAGAAGAGGCAGGAAGTAATATTTTCATCCGAATTAGAGATCCTGTCTCATCCTCAAAGCTTTTTATTACTTCAGGGATGTTCTCCTGAGTAATCACATAATTCTGCTGCACTTGAATAATGTATTCAACATCTGACATACGAGCCAGAGGCTGGCTTTCTATGGCATTACCCACCCCCTGCAAAGCAATCATTATTATTCTGTCTATGCAGAGCACAGATCTTTTCTAGGAAGTCACGTGCACGCAGGCAGCAAGGCCCCACACAGAGATGCTGAAGAGCATCCTTTTGTACCTACAGCTCCTCAGTGTCATTCCAGCCTTGAATCCTCACATCATCTCACTGTCAGAGGCTGAGGTTTGGCCCAAAGCTGATGATGTAGTATAGTGTTGTTCTTTACTTAGAAGTAAGATAAGCATTATTACCAAGCTTCTGTCATCTCTGTCCAACTTGGGACACCTTTAGTGCACCATACTCCTTCAATTCAAGGTGCAGTCCCTTTAAGAGAGCCGGAGGGGGAGTTTCTCTAAAATGCAGATTCTCTGTTTTCTGCCAAGATGTGAGAGATGTGCGTTTAAAAATCATATTAGCAAGTATAACCCTGTTTAACTCACCCTGTCTTATATGGATTTTCATCCCTGTGTGCAATCAGTGTCAAGACAATATGTGCAGTGATAATGAATGGCCACATGCTGTGTGCTGTAACTTCAGCTCTTTTTAGGGAGTTTGAATCTCTTCCTGATTTCCATCTGCCTCCTGTACTAATGAAGGCCATCTGGCTCTTCAGAGCCACCTCCGTGCTGGTTAGATGGGATGTGTGTGTTCGAAGTAGCACTGCTCTTCTGAGGAAATGTCCATTTCAGGTACGGACTGGCATGAATGGAGTTGCCAGCTGGTTGTGGACACTTCTTGGATACATTAACTTAAAAGCCAAAAGTGATCATCGCTGTAGTCTGACTGGACATCTGACTTAGCCTGAGCTGCTGAATGACATGTATTCTCCCAGATATCCCTAACTACTGAAACTATATTGGAATCACAGTAGCGTTAAGTTTCTTAAATCCTGAGGATGCCCTTCTGCAATTTACTTCCATCCCTCAGTGAGTGTTCTTGTATCAGCTAGTGCAGACAGCAAGATAATTCATACCAGCTGATGTTCTCAGCCTCCATTTCTCCTCCCTTCTCTCTCTTACCTCAAGTGATACCGGTCTCCTATTTTTCAGTAGATTCAAATTGCTTGTAAAAATGTATATATGAAATCTGTGATCTGAGAAAAAAAGTTCTCCCCAGTGACTTAACAGCCTCTCAGCGGTAGCATTACTTGGCAGATGTCCAGGAAAGAACTTCAAGTCACTGGCTAGGTTTTCATATTTCACTGTGCTGTGCTCTCATCTTGATATGGAAACACATAAGTATCAATTCTGAACCCCTTACTCATGGCTCTGGCAGTTACAACAGCCACCATTAGGCCACAGCAATTCATGATGAGCAATCTGTTTATCTATGGAGATGTTGGGTTGGCAATTTCATGAATGTCCATGTGATCACTGGTCAAGCAACAAGAAGAATACTGTTTTAAAAAAAATCAAATGTGCAGGGAATTCAATAGCAGCCCACATTTCCTGTTACACAAGTCCTCTTTCCCTTACCTAACTTCCTCCCGTGTGAACTCCACATTTCCTCAGCTAATTCCTGACAAACAAGTTTGTCTTTCCTATCCTATGCCCCACATTCTTTGGATTTTTCATGTAGATCATAGAATCATTAAGACTGGAAAAGATCATCCAATCCATCCATAATCCCATCACAACAATGCCCGCTAACCATGCCCCTCAGTGCCACATCTACCCTTGATGTTACGGCTGAGATTTGTCACTTTTGCTTCTTTTTATCACACTCTTGCTCTCAGTTCCCTCTGGTTCCCCACCCTTGCCTGCCTTTCTGTCCCGCCAGCCCACATCGCGCATCACCACCCCCCTGCCCTCTTCTCTGAGGCTGCAGAGCCTCCATCAGTGGACATCTTTAAGAACAGGCTCGAGCACAA
Organism: Numida meleagris; assembly: GCF_002078875.1. Lineage (NCBI taxonomy): Eukaryota > Metazoa > Chordata > Aves > Galliformes > Numididae > Numida > Numida meleagris. The sequence goes on along the minus strand of NC_034409.1, from coordinate 61,239,079 downwards.
TTACCAGAAATAGTGTAAGTATCGTGCATTCTGCCTTTGGGCAGGAAACCAATTAAAGGCCTTACTGCGGCCCCTTCCAGACTTGCATCACCCTGATTCTATTATCCTTTGCATTAGTGGGAGAGCAATAATGGAGCCATGCTTCTTGGCACAAGATTGTTATCTCGGGCTCCTGGGTCTGAAGCCAGAGCTTTCTTTCAGCCTGTACCTAGTGCCAGCGCTCATGCTTTCATTTCTGGCTTCCATTGGTGTCTTCAACTTCTGACTTTCTTCTCTTCATCTTCGGTAATCAAATTACTTTCATTTTCAGTCATTCTACATTTTCAAGCACAACCTGGTACTTCTCACTGGAACTTCCCCGTTAGTCATCAGCAATTCCTTCCCACTTATTTTAGATCTTTTGAGGTAAATATTGCTTGTGTGCACTAAGATCTGCAGCCTTTGTAGACATCAATTGGACCGCAGATGTGTAATTGAGAATAGGTTCATCCTTGTGTTGCTTGGTTTCTTCTCTTTTTTCACACCATTCACGAGATATTTGTCTTTTCTGGCAATTTGGCACATCCTGCAGCTATCTTGATTGAAAGCACTCTTCCCATCAGCAGTCAAATTTGCTGTCAGATGTGCAAGTAGGATACCCCAGTCAAGGAATACAGCCCTTCCAAAATTATTACTTTTCTCTTGCATTAAATTCCTTGGCAAACAAGTTTATCTATTTGCCTATTTTACTGCATGTTAAAAGATTTCAGAATGAATAGCACACTATACCCATCCAGCCACAAATTGCTGTTATCTCTCCCGAACAATTCTCTTATTATACATCCTTTGAAAACCTGATACCATCGCATAACCTTGGAGCCCAAAGAATAAAGCAGTCCACTATCTTCTTTATACTTTGGATTGGCCTACAAAAACAGCTTACTGTTCCAGGATCCTTCGCAACAGGATTGCTCATTATCAGCCATCGGCTATTGTGTTAACAGTTCCACAGAGAGTACAAAAAGAAGCAAGAGGGTTTGCCTGTGGCTTTCTATTATTTTAAGCACTCTGGACTGAACTTACATCAATATTGTTACTGGTGTACTTCAAATAATAGCCAAAAGAATAGATGACTGGAAAAAGGTGAGATGATTTGGGGAGGAGGAGGAAATGCCGATGCTGCTGGAAAAACAATTTTTTTCATTTAAAAAACACTGTTTCACTGAGGCAGGCTTCATGATGAGCACCGCTGAGTCCCATGGAATTAGACCTAATTTGTACTACAACAAAGAAACGAGTAAAAATTTTAAAGAGGTACAAAAAGTTGAAGTAGATAAAAATTTCAAAGAAAGCAGATCTCTGAAATGATCAGGAGAAGTTTTCAGAACCCTGCTGCAGAGAGCCCAAAGCCCAAGAGATTTTCAAGCTTGTGCAACCCTCTGTAGTAAAGCCTTTTAGCTCGCTGGGCAGGGACCTCACAAAAAGTATTTTCAAAACCCAAAGTCTGACTGCTGTATGGTTTCCTTAGAAAATTAGGTTTTCCATCACACTATTAAACCAGTGATTATTCACCTGTAGAGCACAACTACTACTGGGTCATAGTAATTTGTTTCTTTTTGCCTATTCCATTGAAGTTCTTCTGGCAAAATACGATTTATTTTTTTAGTTGTGCTCTATTTTACCTCTTTACATTCTTTTTCTGTAGCTGTTTTCCAGCTGTTTTTATTATCCATTTGATCTCCTGTTGTGCTGGAATACAGGAGCACCTCAAACAGTCAGATGCAGGGGTTAAAATAAAAAAACAGCACACCAAAATCCTGTGACGTGAATGGAATTTCTCTTTTTCTCCTCATCACTTCCAAATCAAAGCTAGCTGGTGTCACACTGTGCCCCACACCTGACACAGTGCACAGCCGGCTGCCAACACCACCAGGGCCCAGCGCTGCTGGAAGCGTACCTGAAGTCCCTTTCATTCCTGCTTTAGGGGAAGTGAAGGGCAAAAAGGCATCCTCGTTTTTGGGGAGGGGGCTGTCAGAAGGACACACCACTGCACTCCCTCGGGGGCTGCTTGTAGCAGGGCGTGTTGGTCCTTTGAGAAGCTGGTGGAGCAGCTGGTCTGGCTCTGTAATGAAACATGCACAGGTGCTGGGAATTCGCCCGAGGGTACAGGTCCCACATGAGAGATGCAAATAAGGAGGACTGGATGCGGCTTCAGTTAGGGATGGACAGAGACCTATCCCAGCACAAAGGCAGCCCTTTCCCCTAGGATATCCAGCACCTCTGCTGGGGATGAAGGACTGCAGGGATTTTTCCTGTTTGATGGGTTGAATTGTTGTTTTCCTTTGATTTATTATGGGAAAACGCCTAAAATGAGATGCTTTCAGGCAAGTGCTTAGAGTGTTCATTATCATAAGCTGGTGGGAGGCAAGACAGGCTTATGATGGTAAAGAACAGACTTTCCTCTATCAGCATCACTCCATCCAAGCTGCTAGAAAAGCCATTCCAGTTTCTTCCTTCCCTTACTGACTGAGGTGTGCACACTGCCAGCAGCCTGGGTGGGGAGGGAAAACATCTGGCTGTCATGATTGAAGTCAGAGAACAGGTACTGAAGGCTCAGAGCCTGCGTCTGCAGGTGACCAGGATAAAATAGCTGTTTCTAAGTAGGCTGCTTTCATTCATGGCTGATGGATGCTACGTGATGGGAAAAGCTTCTAAAGTGGTTTTCAAGGACAATGGCACCCAAAACAGCAATTACGATCTAAAAAGAGGAAGGGGAAAAAATTGTAAGGATGAGATTTGAGAGTTATAAACAGTGGATTTTGGAAGTCCTGTTTCAGGCAAGCAAGATGGTTACCTTATCATGCTAACTCATTACTTCCCACACACTTTGTATTTGCTATGGACTGTATATTGGGTAAGACTATGGTTTTCCTTTGTTTAGTTCATGGTGACCTTGTAACTCCTACACAATGGGCAGTCACATAATCAGGTGTCACGGCCAGCACTTCACAGAATGGGTGAAATTTGTGAGAAATGCTGTTGTTAACATATTTCTTGGCATCTGCAGTCCAGGCTTGTCTGTCCCAAACCAACAACAAAAATAATAAATCACCAATACCCTTCATAGCAGTTAATAGGCATATAAAATAATAAAGTATTTTCCTTTGGGAGCAAGCAATTCTTTTTTTTTTCTAGCATAGTGATGGATTACATTAGGAAAAAATGTGCTTATTCCAAGATAACTGTTATCATTCTGGGCCATTTCTGAGGGTTTCTATCTATTATAATCTAATCACAACTATTTTTAGAACATCAGTGAATAGTAATATTAGACAGCACTGATCTCTGTGAGACAATCTGAGATTCCCAGTCGAGCTTCTGCTAGGGAAGCACATCACAGAAAGCACCATCACAAATCTGCACCGTTGTTACAGAGGCTGGCAGAGAGACCAAGGACTTGAAGAGGCTGCCGTCTGAAGTCACTTCTGTAGGAAGAAGTACTGTTAGAGATCAAAGCAGAAGGGCTTTTGTTCTGCCGCTGGAGTAAGTGCTCGTAGATAGAAAGAGAATGCCTGCACCTGGGCCATCAACTTGACATGAAATTCACTTAGAACGAAGCACGGGATGGTGGACTGAAAAACCAATTGCATTTATTTTTACTTTGCTTAAGAAGCACCCCAATCACCTTGTAAATGAATGCTGATGCTCAGTCAGGCTACTGGAATGGAGGATGTATAGCATCATTTGAAATTGCACAAGCATGGTAGCAGAATGAAAAGTTTAGAGACCACATTATAGACATTTTCATTATGTTTAGTGTGTTTTTATCAAGCCCTCAGAATGCCTGGAGTGCTAAAATGTGGACACCTGTCACAAGTCCATACCACAGACCATCACCTTAGCAGACTTTTACAAACATGGATACAGGTACAAAATTGTCTCTAATTCCTTGAGTATCCATTTCAGATCCCAGATGAAATATACTGGGTGTGACAGTGGAAAGGGGAAGATTTTTATAGCTTGTGCTGTGGTTAGAGAGGAGATTTTAGTTTTTGAATCACTTTGACATCTTTTACTTATGCAATAGAAAATCCTTTTTCGATGCACTTTCTTTTTAACATTGAAAAACAAATAAATAATATATATATTATTATTTTTTTAAAGAGAGCGTGAGAGAGAAAGGATGGCTTACCTTAAGCTTTCATCTCATGTTGTTCAATTCTCAGCACTCCTGGAATTCTCACTTCACCCATCATCCAGAGCCCATGTATACTCCTGCCAAGAAGTGATCAACACATAGGGCATCCCTCATCCAAAGATCTCCAAGCACCTAATGAAATTCAGCAGCTGATTACTTACCACATATACAAAGAGCATTTTGCTCACTGCTGCAACTCAGCCACCTCCAGGATTGAAGACAGCAAGTATTATTTGAGCAATCTAAGTCACAAATAATGTTATTAGTAAAACGAATAGAATCATTGGATTGGCTGGAAAAAAACACTCAAATCATCTAGTCCAACCACCAACCCATCCCAACTATGCCCACCAACCATGTCCCGCAGTGCCACATCCACACGGTTCTTGAACACCACCAGGGATGATGACTCCACCACTTCCCTGGGCATATTAGGCACAAATTAATCAATTACCCATCAAGAATGTTATCAGAATAAGAGAGATTAACATTTTGAAGAAGTCCAGAAAGTGATACAGGATTTTAACTGACTCAGTTAAATTCTTGGTTTCAGAGCTGCCACCACCACGCAAACCACTCTGCCTGCTAAACAATGTACTAGAAATCGGCTCACAGCAAAGTACTGCCAACACTGCTCTCAAATTTCTTTCTTTCTTTCTTTCTTTTCTTTTTTTTTTTCTAAGTAGAGGGGGGACTAGGCCCACATGAATTTGCAGTACCTCATAAGAAGAGTGTATGTCTGAAGAAGTGGACGTAATAAATGTCCATCCTGATGCAATCCCCCCCTGTAGGCCTCTGCCTCACGGTCTGTACTTTCTGCCAAAGGATCTGAGTCGCTTTTGGATCCCTGTGAAGCAAGGCTGGAGCAAGGGGAGCACTTTTTCCACCTCTTGGCAGACCTCTGATTCACAGCTCAAGCAGGACGGACATGCTGTCATTTGGACATGCTCTTTCTCACTCCCATGCAGGAAAGGGTTGGGTCTTGCTCCTGTTGCTTCATTTGAATGTTGATTCATAGGAGCAGCAAAAAGTGGATACTCACTAGAGTAGACTCTGCCATCACCTGCACCAGTGTTAATTTGAGATAGATTTCTGACATAAATGACCAGTTCCAAATATACTGCAGTACAAATGAGAGCAAAATGTGACTTTAAAATACAAAATTTACTGCTGCTTCCTGCAGGACTGAGAGTTCTATTAGAAATGTTTCAAAACATTTATCATCCCCAAAGACTAATTAAAGATAAGCAATTCTTAGCAACAGCTCACCCTTACAAACTAAAATTCCTGATGGGATACACAGAAGGATACCGTTGCTGATGCTCTCGGGTTGTTGCTTTTTTTCCCCTTAATCATTCTTTTCCCTTACCTGCAGCCAGGTCTTCAGTGGCAACAATGAATGACTTACCTCTAGGTGGGAGAAAACAACTCCCTGCAACTTCCGCAGCCAGTGAAGGTGCTCAGACCTTTAAACAGATGACTGAGGAGCTGGCTGTAGCACCTAGATCTCAGGTTTGAGCAAGAAAAGCTACAGGTGATCACACAGCCTTGGCCTCCGTGTTCACACAGGGCTTGGCTGTGCAAGTCAGACAGTCAGGTCATTTGGTCACATTACTCATTCACCTAAAGCTCAGCACTTTGCTCAGTGCTTTGCTATTTCAGTTTGGAGTGGTCAGCACTCTGCAGATTTGAACCTGCTCTTCCTCCTACATCAAGGAGTATTGGGGCAGATTTGGATCTCCCACCAGTTTTAACAGGTATAAACTATGTGATAACAGGTATTGCTATTTAGCCAGTATCTCACTAAGGGAGTTATGTGTCACTTAGCCAGTAGTGAAAGAGAAATAATAATCCCATAAGAATATGGAACCAGTAAGTAGTATGAATGAAATACTAGAAAAGTGACAGGAAAGCCAGAACTTGTACACAATCCATGGCTAATGTCATATTTTTAAGCATCAGTCATTACACAAGCTAGTGCTGAGCTTAGCACAATGACCCTGATAAGGAGCTGCTGTAACAGAAGTCCTTATACTAGAAAGGATTAAAACTTCACTTCCCAACTGTAATCAGAAACAGTCCTGTAGAAATAAATGCAGTTATACTGGTATGAAAGCTCAGCATTAAGACTGCAGGGCAAAAGAAAACCACGCTTTGTTTAGCGAATCCCAGTGATCTATTTATGTTTTTGTTTCGCAGTATTCCCTCATCTCACAAGCACATCTGGTGTTTTAGGAACATTGTATTCAACAGTGGTAAAAGGACAGTAGGGCCAAGAATAACAAATGAAAAATGAAAACACTGGGGCCTAATGCTGATCTCATATGGGTGTAAATCAGAGGGATTCCAGCAAAGCCTTTTGGAGCCACACCAACAATATACTTGTGTCTGATTCAGAGTGAAAACTGTAGAGGCTGGGGATTATCAGAACTTATTCTCAGGCCCGAAATTCTCCCATTCCATCAGGAAGCAAAAGATTTCTAAAAGGGCTGCTCACAAATATCACAAATGGTGTGGAAGTGGCAAAGCCAAAGCAAAAATGTTTGACTAGCTCTTGTATCTGCTCCGTGCAATATGAAATACTTCTCAAACCAGATTAAGCACGAGGTTTTGATTTGCAATTTGCAGCCCAAGAAGGAATTTTGTCAGCAAATAAATAAATATTTTGTACCTAGCTCCTGGGTTGGTATGTGCCTGCTCTCAAGCCCTCAGAGCCAAAGAAAAGCCCTTGCTGTGACTTCAGGGTGGGTTGCATGAGTCTCTAAACAGTCCTCAGTAACATGACCTCTCAATAATATACATTATTGCACTTTGTATTCCTGGACTTGACCCGAGGCATTGTGGTAACAGCAGTACTTGGAACACATGGCATTTTAACTAAATAGGCTGTCTTTAAAATGTAAACAGTTCTCAGCTGTTTGTTGATAAAGCTGTTTGAAGAGAGCAGACATTAAAACCTCTTCATCTCCATTTGTTGCGGGTAAGATCCTATCAGGGAGGAACAGTGTAACCATAAATGCCCCTACAGAAATTATTTACGGGACAGAAAATTCTGTTTTCCCCTGGAACCCAGCAGCAAGAAAGCAAGAGGACACTGAAGAACACATGGATATGACAGTGGCATTAAGTTTCCTAATCCCACCTTCCACCATAAAAAATCAATTATTTTCTCTTGTCGCAGTGCACTTTCCAGAGCTGAATCACTTCAAATTAGGGCCATCATAAAAACATGGGTCTTTCTCTTCCCAGAGACATGACACCAAAAACCTGGCACTTTTTATTTAATAGCCAGGTGCTGCTGGTTTAATCTCATCCCATTGTAGCTATAGTTTTACCTCCCTGAGTATCCCCTCTTCCCTGTCTCAAACATCAGCAGAATTCTATCCCCCACTGCTCTCTCCCTTCTGGTCTGCTCTTAAGCTCACCTTAGGCAAGAGGACATTCTGTGGACTTAAAGGGACTTTGTAGGAGGCATTATCTTTAGCTATCTTTCACATGCTTTGCCCTTAAAACGCTTCACTGCAAATTATGTCTTTTGTTACTCGCAGTCGTTGCTTTTGGAGCTGGCTGTTTTTCATCAACACCTGGGAGCAAAGCAGCCCAATGCTTCAGGTCCCTCTTTCCTCTGTACAAAATCTCTCCCTCTGTTTCCCTGCTGTCCCTACCCAGTTATGCCCTTTTAGTGTCCATTTGGCTGTGAGTCAGGATGCTGCTTGCCTTGTAAACCCACTCAGGCTTGTCCCTTGTTTGACTTTGCATTCATCGAGCATCAAGCCAAACAGCAGCTCAAATACCTGACCTCAAAGATTGATGTTCAGCAAGAAGCACTGAAATCTTGAGGCAAAGGGTTTCATATTACTGGCTCCTGTGTCTTTCATTGATTAGAGGTTTTACAACTGATAGTGGGTTTCAAGGTTTATTTGGGAACTCTGTCAGGAGTGCACAGATGGGGGAAGGGAGACAGTAAGCAAGGCTGAGGGTTTCTTTTATAGCTGGAGTGTGGTGTTAAGGTGGGAATAAGCAGAAGGGAATGCCATTAACATGTCATTTCCAGATGTACCCCTCACTTGTCCTTGGGTCAGCTCTCAGGGCACTGGGAGGAGTTAGCTGAAGGAGTTAGTTGAAGGAAGTTTGTTCACTTTCTGCTAAATTTATTAGACTAGCTCCAGCTGAAGTGAATGAGAGTGATCTGGATGTTCTGAATTACTCTGTACAGGCAATAACTTGAGCTTCGAGTTCTAGGCTCCTGAGAAAAAATGACATACAGGTGACACACTACTGGCACACTGGGAGTTTTGCAGCATTTGTTCGGAGTATGAAATGTGCTCATGGCAAGCTCTGCTGCCAGGGTCAGATTTGGGAAAGATTCCATTCAGGCAGAGAGGAACACTGGGAAGAGTACCATACAGAAAGGGGCAAGAAGGGCAAAAAATCCTAACCTTGACCATTTCCTAAGGGCCAGATTCAGAAGAGACTTCCAGAAGAAAAGCAAAGAAACACATTAAGAGTCTTAATTAGCTGAACTTTCCAAACTTTAAGCTGGGAAATGGCTCTCAAAGCTGCCAGGCACAGCAAGGCTGAGAAACGCTGCTGAGGCCCAACTCAGATATGGATCAAGACTGTAAGTGCTGAAGTCAGTAGAAATATCCACAGGGAAGTTTAGACAGCAGCAAATTTCTGGTTCAGAAGTTTCACGGAGATGGTTAGGTAATCATAGGAGGACTCAGAAAAAAAGAATTTGTTATGACTGTGAAGGACCACGCAACATTAGCAATGATCATGTAACCAGGGTGTGTGCCTCCATGCGTGTGCAGGCACACGTGCGTGCCTCCTGACCCACCACTGCTGGAGAAGTTTCAGGGATTGGTCTGTCTTGAACTAATGAGATGAAAAGAGAACGTGAAGCAACCTGTAATTTGTGTAGGCCATGGCTGAGTGCACATAACCCCTTTCTAACCTCTCACAGACTACGTATGAGATCAATGTGGGAGCTCTTTGTCCACCTGGGCCCCCAAGGAATTGCCAGTCAGACTGTAGCCTCAATGGGCTCCCAACTTCTGGAGTGTTGCCTTCCTCTGTGAGACCTGTGGTTAATTAATGGTTATAACTTACCTTTGCAATAGCAGGTGTTTGACTAAGGAAGATAAATGCCAACAGCCTGACATCCAGGAAACAGTGTTCAGGCTTCAAGAACTTCCCCCCAAGTTGCATACAGCTTCACCACTCCAAATTATTCCTTTGAGAGCTAAAGCAAGCCTGAGCTTCTAGGATTTCTGGGAATTATCAGTAGTCACTTAGCTACATGACCTTCAGATGGTGGTCAGGAGGTGACCTTGGGCTCCCTACAGCCTGATCCACCTTCAATCTATTTATTCTCCCTTTCTGATTGTGGCTTACCACAACATTTTGAAAATTTGAAGAGTGCTGCAAGAATCTTCCTTGTCTAGCAGGCATCCTGTCTGTCTAGCTGGAATTACTGATTTTCTCTCAAGGACAGACAGAAAATTCACTCTTTCTTGGATCCCTCAAAAGTTTCAGTCTGTGCCCTAGGCTCCTCTTATCGGACCAAATACAAAGAAGATTATTCCACTATTCTTTCTCTCCCTTGCATCACTATGACTATTTTCACCTGAGCTAAATGAATGCAGGCTGCCAACAGTTCAAAGCTCCCCAATTATTCAATTGACAAGAGTTCAGAGGGCAACAAGAACACTTGGTGATCTATGAAATGTAATCTGTGAGGAAACAGCAAAAGAATTTTTGCTTCTTTAAATATAGAGAAGGCTGAAAAAAAGACATGATAGCAGTCCTCAAAAATGTAAACCACCACAGCAAAGAGGAAGGAAATAATCTTTTCTCTCCCACATGGAGAGAATAAGAGTAACAGGCTAAAATTGTAGCAAGGCTCATATATTTATTTATTAAGTTGGGCATCAGCAAAACCATTTCTAGCTGTAAGGGTTGTGATACTGAAGCACTCGGATGAGATACCTTGGTAATCTCCACAGCTAGAATGATTTTGGAGCAGGATGGGGTAACATCTGTGCCAATGGGACAAGCATCACTGAGCTGCTGGTACAGGAGAAGCAATCTGTGACCATTCAAAATCCTTTCTAGCCTTGCTTTCTTATAATTTAATGATTCATTGGGTAAGTACATGTTTATTTGTCACCCTTTGGGAGAATTTTAGAAATATGCTTGCATCTTTGTGTTCTCAGTCTCCAGAGCCTTCCTTATAATGGTTACCTTTCCAGCTATGTTCTGTGGTTCTCTTCTGTTAAAGATGATGCTAGTTTTGCCAGCTAGGAGCTAGAACCCTGCCATTCATTGAAAAACAATGGGACTAATGCTTCTGAATATACAACCAAAAATGAACCTTTTGGCTATATAGTTGCTTGCCTTCGCTTTTGCTGTGGCACGCTCTACCACATTGCCATTCTATGGTTCTATGATTCTATGATACCAGGTAATCCCCTCAGCAGGCTAAGCAACATCCATCTCCAGGCTAGTTTAGTTGCTTGTCCTTACCACTCTCGCTGGCTGGCTTCTCCAGAACATCATCACTTAGGCAGCCAAGGACCTTCTTATGATTTCTAACCTAGCATTTTCTTCTTGGCCAGTTTATTGATTGGTTCCTGTGCTAATGCTGTGCTTCCATCTCCTTGATATTATCCATCTTAGAAGTTGGTATCGGTATCCCTCTTGTTTTTCATTCTGTAAAGCAAAACAAACCAGGCTCTTTTCATACCCTCAGAGGATATACATCCATAACAGATCATGAGGATCCTCCTTTCTTGATATAGTGAAGAGGAGGCCCAAAATTATAGAGTGGAGAGAGGTTGTCTCAAAGGCAAAATACAGCCATGTTTACAACACAAAATCAAGGCCTGGGAAGGGTTAAGAAGTGAAGTTGCCCTCTTAACTGCTTGGCTAGAAGTGTAGTTGTCCTACAGGAATTCTTGTGGTCTTGATTATGGTTCTCTCCTAAGCACCACAAGAAATCTGAGAGTGATGGAGAAGAGAAATTCTCATATTAATCTTTGGGCAGCATGGCTTTTTGCTGCCAGCGGTCTCTGCAGGCCAGTGCTGAGGCCTGAGAACTGCAGCTCTTCTTCCCACATTTCCTCTGCATTGGCCAGCTCCACTGATGGCACCAGCACTGCTGTGCCATGGTTACACATTCAGCAGCAATGCTGCTTGAACCGGCTCGTCCCCACCCTTCTCCACTCCCGGCAGCATTTTCCATTCCCCACTGGGCACCCTTGCTATTGCCAGCGTAAGTGTTTGTGCAGTTACGTGCAGAACCAGGTCAGAGATTTGATCCCAGCCAAAGAAATGGCCAAATGTATATATATATTTTTTCCAGCTGGAATAAGTTCTCTGTCTGGTTTCTTGGGTGGCTGCACAAACAGTTTGGCTGGCATATGGGAAGGAAGATGACGGGGGTGGAAATGAGCAACTTTACCATGAATGCTCCTCCCAAGGGAACATGGCTGTTCTGCAGAGCCTCCCCTCTGCCCTCAGCTAGTGTGGGCTGATCTTGCAAGGGAAATCATATACTTGTTCTTCGTCATGCCCCAAGTCCTCCCCACCCTCCTTTCAAGGAACACTGCACTTTCCCCATTCATCTCCTGTATATATCACCCAAGATTCTAACCAAATCAAAACCAGTCCGGTCTTGGAGGTTTCTCACATATCTTGTGCGATAAAAACAGAGTGTGAGAGGGGGGATCATTAAGCCTAAAACTAGTGGGTGCTGCCACTCATGTCAGAATCTCTTTTAGAAGTCACATTGCATTTTCTATACTTAATCTTTGAACCGTTACGATGGCGTGTTATGGCATCGTAACAATTACTGGAAAGATAATTAATCCTTTTCATCAAATTCATCAAATTTAGGAACAAGAAAATCTTAGTTATATCTGTGTTCATGGAAGCATTCTTTCTTAGTAAGCTATTACAATTTGAGTTAAAATAAACCTACCTCCCTCTCCTCACAGTTTCCAGTTTTGAGCTTTGCTGTTAGTGATATGTACAAATAACTTCCAAGAAGGATGTTTTTGTTTGAAGTGTTCCCTTTCTAATGTGTTTGGCTCCAGACGCTCCAAGGGTGGTTGTTATAGCCATTGCTACTAACGTGCTTTGCAGAAAAACTCCTTCATGCTATCTTGGGAGAGTGAACTGGGAATCAGGTTTGACAGAAGCGAAGGACACAAGAGTTACTGTAAGCTGTGACGGATTTCTGTAGGTAGTTTGAGGACATTACACAAGATTATTGCTCTTGCAATACCTCTCTGGAGAGCATAAGGAAATAAAAAAAGTAGCATAGCATTTAGGTACCGTATAAGAAAAATAGTTTTAAAAGCTACATTCTTACATATCACGCAGCCTTGTCTGAAATTAGCTCACTGGTGATTTTTGTTTATCTATCAAGTAAAGTGATGGATACTTCATTCCTGTCTGACCACCAAAAGCTATTTTGGACTTGTTTTTATGCCTGTGACATGTGTAAGGACTCAAAAACTTTCACCAGACTTCATGGGTCATTTGTTGGAGATGTGTTCACAAAAAAACCTGCATAGCATGAACTCCTCATGACTCCTGGGAGCGGCCTCAACAAACACAGTGGACACACATCCAGTGCAAATTATCTATTAATAAACAATATATTATTTATAAACTGATCAACCGTAGTTTTTTAGACTATGCTAAGAAAAGTAATTGAAAACGGGTAAATGTCTACATTTTCATCCCTGCAACAGCGCACTTACAGTGAGTTTTTAGTAAACGTATAGATTCCCATCAGGACAGCAAGCAGCAGATAGCTTTTCAGTAAAGAATGTCCTTTTCAGTAAAGAAATAAAAAAAGCCAATAGGTGCTGAAAAGGAGCAAGGAGCAGCCCCTCACTTTTGTTTTCCATTTAAACAAGCTCTTCACTAGCAGCAAGACATAGTCTCTCATTCAAGAGTAGGAGCCATGAGGGTGGCTTTCATTGCGATTATAGAATCAGCCACACCTAAATTCACGTAAACAGAGTGCATCTTTTAAGAGGACCAAAGCCTTTTGTGTCATTCTCTTTCAGAAGACAAAATTAAATCTAAAAGCTGACTCTGTTATCAAAACAAATGAAAGCAAAAATACAGAAGCCATTTGTTGTAGCTTCTGTCATTCTTTACAGAATGACAGAATTACACTTTAGAAGGAAAGCTGTTGGTTTAGATTGTCTAGCTGTTGGATGGGGGCCCGGATTGGGCCCAAATGACAATTCTGTCTTATCGTTTCAGAAGAGCTGTTGTTGCTTTATCTTCTACTGTAAGACAGAATAGCCAGGGAGGTGAGCCTTCCACATGGCCCAACAGACTTAAAGGAGAAGGATCTCTCAAAATTATTGACTGCTCCCTGGTGAAAGTAAGCTCGATCAACTCCACATAGACATGCCACATAGTGAAAGATAATTTGGCAGTAGCCTTTCTCCATAGGAACTATGTGGCTCTGCCCCTTTCCTTGCCCCAGGTATGTCTGTGGCTGGGTCAGCTCCCAGCTGCCTGATGCTGGCCCCAGTGTGAGCTGGGCAAGGCTGCAGCATCTCTGGCCAAGGTGGGCTCAAGCTGCTCCACATCCACAGCCTAAAGGTCAGATGAGGCACGTCCTCATCCTGCTTTCCTGCATGGTATTAGCTTGCTCACTGGATATATCTCACTGCTTCAGCTCATACATCTGCAAGGAAAAAAAGAAAGCCATCTGAGAGGAATGTAGGGGGACTAAATTCATCAGCACTTTGAAATGAACTTGCAGTACGAAGCACTGGTATTATCACTGCAAAACCAGGCCTTTTGCTGGGAAGCATCAGTGCAACGGCATCGTCTACTGACAGAGTTGTCAGCACTTTTTATAAGGCTGGAGCACTAGGACATGCATTTGGTTAAGCTGTTTAAGCAGCGTATGTTACTTACCATACATTTTTCATGCTACTGTGACTAGAGAAATTGTCCTTCAAAAAGCCAAAGAAGCCGACCTGATCTGCGGGTGGTACAAAATAGCAGAGTTTCTCTGGAATCTAGGGAATTGCACTGACTTTTCTGCCCAAGCATTCCACATCGTAATAACTTATTTTCCTACACTGTGATTTGATTCTGGCTGCACACATTTCCATTCCAGCGTCATTTGTAGTTGTTTTTGACTTAAGCAAAAAGTAGAATTTTATTTCGGCCAAGGCCAGTCATATCAAATTTAAGCTAGAAAACGTGTTGGGGAGGGAAAAGGAAGAGCATTTTGGCTAGGGGGAAAAATGAGAAGAAGTGACTATAAACAGAGCAAAGTGGAAATTTCACTTCAGACGTAACAATATCTTTGCTGTGGCAGCAGCTAGCAGGCATAGCTTTCCGAACCTAATCTCTTTACCCATTGGTTTTTCATCTGCACTCTCAGCTGCGTGCTGAAGAGCTGAGCGAGCCAGGGATCGCGGCTGCAGCCGCACGGCCCACGCCAGGAACCACTTGGTACACTGGCTGCAACCCTGCGTCCCAGCCCAAGTGAGCTCACGAGGCTCAGCTGGGCTCTGAGAGGTAGCACGGACATGTCATGAACACGACTGTCACGGAAAGTCTAAGAGGAACGCTTGTTCCACGCGCTGCCTGGACAATGCAGCATTGGCTGCCACCTCCTCTCTCAGCCCCCAGCCGATGCCAAGGCGGCCGGCCGGCCGTGGCCAATGAATAGTGGGTCTGTTCCAGCAGCTGAGAGGCCTGGTCCAGCAAGGAGAGTGTCTCCGGGAGCGCAGATTGCCCCGCTCCTCGTGCGGTCTGCAGGGAAGGGAGCCGGGGGCAGCAGGATGGCCTCAGAAGGGGAGAGCATCAACCTGCAAGTGAGTCCATCTCGGGGAAAGAGCTGGGGAGGGAAAAGCGGGAGGGAAGATCCCTGCTTCAGGGGATACATCCACCCCTTCTGTCACTCGCTCCTCCGTTCTGGCAGCCAATTTCACTTTGTCTCTCCTCTCCTTTGAAGTGAAACTAGCTCTGCCCCTGTTCTGCAAGGAGCTGGGAGCCTTTTCCTGAAAGAGGGTAAGAAGAGGGGAACTGCTAAGAAGGGCTGCTCTAGGGGGGCAGCAGGGGCAGAAGGGAGCATTCAGCTCTCAGAAGGAGGCAGCACATATTTCACAAGCTGCAAAACGCCGAGCTGTTCCTCATCTCACAAAGCCTTGCTCTGTTTGGCAGAAAGTGCTCCCAATCTGGAGAGGAGGAGAAGAAATAAATACAGCAAATGCTGTGGGAGTGCAGAGGCCAGGGTTTCCTATGCAGGGTTTTCAGAGAAACAACACTGCTTGATGAAGCTCTTTCAGTTCTCCGCATTCCTCTTCTGAGTATTTGTGTTTTTTAAGAAGGGTGTTTCTTGCACTCAGCATGTGTTCTAGGAAAGGGCAACTGCCCAAGGGTTTGGAAAAAGAAACTTTAGAGATGAAATGGAATCAAAACCCCAGATCACAAACACCCATCCGAAGTTCAAGCCCAGATCCGTGCTTCGGACAACTCTGGAGAAGGGCAGAGTGTAAAGCACTGCCTGAGGCGCAGCTTCCAGCCCCGGGGAAGTTGGCAGCAGGGTCCAAATTCTGCAGCTGATTTTTATGTCTGTCACAGTCTTAACTGTTCGCAGAATTAAAAATGGGGAAGTCCACCTGGTGGCTCAATTTTTAATTCTCTGGTCCATGTCAAAGAGACTAAAATGTGAGGTACGTGCCCTTGGGAGTAATCAGGGCCATCATCCCAGAGCTGGACTGGAAGGAAGGGCAGAGGTTCTCTGGTCCTGCAGGACCTCCCCTAAAGGTATGAGCAGCTTTATAAAACCTTGGAACTGCTATGCTCAGAGATAGAGACACTATAACTGAGTAATATACAGAGGTAGCTTTGATAGTTGGTGAAAATACATTCTGTTTAGAACAGAAGAAAAGGAGGGCAAACTTTCCTAGGGAAAAATCACATCACTAAGTCAGAAACTGGGGGCAGAGGACAAAGAGGATAAAAAATTATGCTAAATAAAAAGTAAAATTAAATCCTTGTATATTAAATCTTCCCACACAATGAAAAGTTTCAGGTCAATACTGGATTTTTAGCACGATCCATAGTTGAAAAAAAATCAACTTCACAGATTAAAATGCTCAGAAACTACTGAAAAATCTGTATTTTAGATTTTTCCGCAGTCAGACTTTTCTCTTCCATTCCATCTTGAGGTTATGAAGAGCCAAAAGTGATTCTCAGTACTATCAGCCAAAAGTAGATTTTACAACACTCAGAAAAGTAAATAATGCCAGAAGGACAAAGTTTCCTTGAGATACAAAATTGAAATGAGCATACATATCTGTTTCTAGAGCAGGAAGGGGTGGAGGCTGCCCAGGGAGGTGGTGGAGTCACTGTTCCCGGAGGTGTTCAAGAACCGTGTGGATGTGGCACTGAGGGACGTGGTCAGTGGGCATGGTGGGAATGGGCTGGGGTTGAACTAGATCATTTTAGTGGTCTGTCCAACCTTAGTGATTCTCTGATTCTATCCATCTCTACATAGGATGCCACAATAAAAGCTGTCTTTTTTGACAGCTTAGAGAGATTTCGTGAAGCCACCAGAAAGTACCAAGCAGAGACAAGTACATGCTTATGACCAGGAAATATGCAGTGCTGGCAGGGGAGGGAAAGTATATTGCCGTACAACTGCACCACTGAGGCAAGCAGAGGGTCCTGGAGTGTAGTCATTTAGGAAATGTGAGATAAAGGGATCAGTGGAGGGGGGAAAAGAAGTCTTTCAGTAGAAAGTTCATTTAAAAGCCCCTGCTGAGTCCTTGCTCTGAGCACTGAATGCAGAGCAGGTGTTTTCCTGGATGTTTCCAGCTGTGGGTTTATGAGGAACCTGCAGGAACATGTGCCGCATGCTGTAGGGAGGTGACTCCTGACTCGCTACTCCTCTGGGAGCTCTGGGATGGAGTGGCAGGAACAGGCAGGAACACTGGCTGTGACACAACACAGAAACATGATTGTGTACTTATAGGGACAGGGTCCTAGCATTTCTTACACATTTGGACAAACAGGCTTGTCAGGTGACAAGAGAATGGAAATAATATGAGCCTCCAGCCCAGCACAGGAGAAAGCCTGGAGAGGTGATCAAGATTTTAGGTGGTTCTAAGGACAACCGACTGGTTCCCAACATTTTTGCTCATCCTAAAAGATGAGAACAAAAGCTCACTCAGCAAAATTGAAAGTCTCCCTGGCAAGAGACACTCCCTCCCCAGCGTGGTGTCAGCTTGTGGAATTTGCCATCTCCTGGAGCAGGTCAGAAAGCCAAATATTGGGGCAAGCATTGAGAAGAGGTCAGGCGGATGTTATGATCAGTAACAGTATTTACAGTTCTGCAAGTTAAAAAATGTCCTTTCAGATCCCATGACCAATGGCAGGATAAAAATAAATACTGTCCTCAGCTCCCTACAGGCAATAACCAACTTGCTGACCAGACTACAAGGGATATCTTGCATTAGAGAAGATGTATGCCAATTGTCTATCGGTGAGACCTAGGACAGGTCTTTACCAGCAAGAAGTGTTTGCCGTTAATCCACTCTCTCACAAACATTTTCTTGTTCAGTGTGTTTCAAAGGGGTCTCTTTTCCAGTTCTGACTTCTAGGACTGACAGAACCTCAAATTATACAGAGGGCTGCTGAAAGGAAAAAAACAGGCACACGAAGGTAGAGCAGCCTCACCAGATCTGCACCAGCTAGCCAAATGCTAAGACAAAACTTAAATTAAAATCTTTTAATTAAAAAGCTTGATTCACCTATTAGAAGATGAGACTTTAATGTGAAATAATTTAAATAATACATATCTTTTACCAGACATCTCTACTTGTGGTTTCCAAGCAAGTTTCACCTTCCCCTACTAAACATCTGCCACTGACAAGCAAGCACGCAGGCGGAGCAGTAATATGATGAGATATAACAGTGCTTTCTGAGATACAAAAATACATCTAGGAGAGAGACAGGAAAACATCCCACAAGGTCCTATCACCAGGTCCTTTTTGCTTCAGGAAATAAAGGTTTGCAAGTCAGAATAGCAGCGTGGCTTTGAGAGTCAGACTCTGGTTGATTTATCTGCACTTCTTCATGCTACTACTCCCCTAACTCCCACCTCTTCCCCTGATTCACTGGGGGGGAGGGATGGATGGGACAGGGGGAGGAGGAGAGGGCTGTACAGGTCTGTTCTTTTCAGCAGCAAAGGGCCCATTCAATCTGTTCAGCCGTGCGCCTCAGCTGCTGCAGTTCACGATTTGGCATCTTAACACAACCCTGTTTCACTGGTGATTTAAGCTAATGTACCAGACTTTGAATGGGAGCAACTGAGACGACATCCGTTCTCCCCCTCCCACCACAGCAACCAGGGGAAGGTCTGCAGACGGCTAAAGTCAGTAACACTCACACACTGCTGCCACGGCTACGTCTGTCAGAGCCCCAGATGAATACTCCAAAATGGAGCAAAGGCTGGGGCCGATTCTAAACGGCTCCAGAGTCTTGTTAGGTTTGTACTTTAATATTTTCTAATTCATGAATGAATGCTGTGTTCTGTATAAGTGGGCGTTTAAAGGATGTGCACTGGATGAATGCCATCCATATTCATATTGCAAAAGGGACAACATCGCCCATGCCGCTTCTTTCTTTCTGTTTATAGTTTCTTACTTCTTGGTTTAAAAAAAGTACAATCCTCTGGGATGAGAAGCAGAAATAATACATCACCATTTAGGGAATCATTCATACATCAAAAGTAAAAAGAGTAAACAGATAAAATAATCATTCTGGGAAAGAGCCCCTGTGCTGAAATTTTTTGGCAGAAGCTGTTTGGTGAACACTTGGAATGCTACATACATCTGCAGAAAGAAAGACAGGTTTACAAGCAACTTGACAGGAGGGAAAAAAAAAGGGGGGGGGGGGGGGCTAAATCCTTGGATAATTTACTTCCAGTGCTCAGTTTTTGACCAGGTCAGCAGCAAGAAGATCTTAAACAGGCAGATTAATAGTTAGCTGTAGGCCTGACTGTAGCGGGGACTTTTCCAAAATGCCCACAAAACAATTGGAAAGTCCCACTTAGCACCGTAAAACCCGTCTCCCACATCCCACTTTCAGCCTAGGCTTGAAGAGGGAAAGCAGCGAGTGTCTGAGACTTCTGGTTTTGCATTTTTGTTTGTGGCTTTAGCGTGTGCCTCGAGGCTGTGACGCGCTTACAAGTTCCTGGCTCGGGCACATGTTTGCCTGCTTCTGCAGTAACAGCCAGCTTGTGCTTTCTAGAGCTGGAGGACCTTTACCCTCATTTAGCAGTTTCCTAGAATGATGGCAGTACAACATCCCCAGCCAAGCAGTGTCCCTGCCCCAGTGGACTTCAGTAGTCTTGTTTGGGTTCTGGGACAACCTGCGTGATTGCTGTTTGGACAACAGTCTGCAGTAAGAGAGCATCTTTCAGAAAGAAGTGCTTCAGAAAGAGTCATTCCTGCAGTGTGTGCAACTCAGTCAGCAAGCGTCTGAGAACTTATTTCACCATGTTTTAACAACACTAGTCCAGCTGCCACAGCCTCCCAGCAGGAGCCTGCTCCTCACTCCCAGGGTGTGCTCCATCTCCTGTGTCACTCTTTTGCCCCTGGTAAAGCTGATTCTGAGATTTAAACTCAGAGAAAACTCATCGTTCTTTGCCAGAGTTTCTGTTCCTCTGTGCTGAACTGGGTCCTGGAAGGATCAGGCAAGCGCCAACACCCAGCAGGGGTAAGACACTGCGGCCAGGAGAGCACAGGGAGGGAGCAGGTTCTCTCCTCTCAGCAGAAGCTGCCTCTTGCTTCAGATCAATTAGCTGAAGGTCCAAGCCTGAGTGTAAACCGAGGCAGGAGCAGGGAATGTCCAAACCGTAACAGTGATTGCTCTCACTAGTGGACATCACTCAGACTGCAAGATTTCAGATTGTTGCTTGAGACTAAAGCCTTCATAGGGCTAGCTAGAGGCTAAGGCGAAGATTCAACATGCCCTAGTCAGTCAGAAGACAGATATGAAATACAGTGTCACACTTAGGAGTGAGAGTGATCCTACTCTCTTCATTCCACAGTGGCAGGGACTTGCAAAGTCTGTGCTGGTTCCAGAGACCTGCAACTCTGACACGAAAGGACAGACAGCATGATGACAGGACACTAAGAAGAAGGAGACTTTTTCTTAGAGCCAGTACTAATTGGTCCTCTGTTCTCTAGCCAGATGTGGCATTTCTCCTCTCCCCCAGACATTCCTCCCACTAGCTCTAACTGAACACAGACTTCCCACTTAGAACATTCATTTATGCCTGCCCCAAACATCAGGAAGGTGTTTTCTCATCTTGAATTACCGAACTTACCCTAGATTTCAGGGTACCTGGTGAAAACGAGGTACATGTAGAGTCAAACACGTCCTTGGAGTTATCCCACAGAAATCAGTGACCTTACACACAGGAGGCTGACTTGGCCCCTGGCACTCCACCTTCTTGAGGGGTGGGGGAAAGACAAGTAGCAGTGTCTTAGCAAGAAAGGGAGCTTGATCGCATGCTGGCAAACCATGCCCACACTGAAACTCTGCACATAAAGGTAGAGAAGAGCAAGGGATGTTAACAGAACACATCACGGAGTGAATTAGCTTGATTGACCACTTAGTAAGTCTGCTCTCTCGGAAACAATAGGCATGCAGAGGCCTTCTACAGAAGAGTATGAGGGACTGTTGTTAAAAAAGGTCCTTACACTGGGTTTAGGGTCAGGGTAGGATTCAGATAGCATTGTGATAGAAACAAAAGGGCAGTGATAGGCCATTAGAAGAATGATTTTGTCTGGTGTATCTAAAAAGTTACTTGCCAGGGCTTGGTGAGAGGCTGTGCTTACAGTTGCACATGGGTCCACAGCAAACATGCATGCCAGAGCACTTCCTGGGAGACAAATTCATCCTTGACAGAACTCTTCTCTGGCCAGGAGGGGCTCATAGGAAGAAACCTGAGTCTTTTATGTCTGTTGTGGCAAGAATTTCAAAGCAACCCAACGAAACTTTGCCATGGTGTTTGAACATTCACACTGCTTCAGACCCACACTGAGGTCCCACTTTGTTCTGTGGTGGTAGTCTTTGCTCAGAAACCTTTCAGCAGGGGCCAGTGAAAGAAGAAAACAGTACAAAATAAGGAGAAGGGACAAAAATGTTACCTGCTGGTACTGCATGCTATTGGACTGACACAGTAAGTCCTCTTTCTGACTTATTTTGTCTTCATAGCACTCTTCCAGCATTCAGTCCACAAAATGAAGCTTTAGACATTGGGGTTTTAGTCAGAGCTGGAGCTGCCATAACAGTAAGTTCTGGGACATTTTACCCTGCTGCCTGGAAGGGTTTCTCACAGCCTGGAGAGCACAGCACCTCACCTCTATGTATGGTAAAGGTGTTATGAAGAAACTGAGGGATTACAAAAAGGAGAGTTAAAGCTCCCTGTTGGAAGGAGAGGGTCATATGGGCCAGAGTGCTGCCACCTTCCTGAGGTAAGGGGAGAGGACCTTGAACATCAATTGCTACACAAGAATATTAATAATAATAGATTTCTATGTCTACTTTATAAATATCATACAACTGAAGCATGGTAGGAGAGAGGGAGCAGGCATGGGAGTTGCGGGCCTGCTGGGGGGGTACAGGAAGGGCATGAAGCAGTTCAGAGGGTGACAAGATGGCATCTGCACAGTGCCAGAGGCTGAGGGAGACGTGGGTCTTTATGTGGTGGAGGCCCTATGCTCTGCCAAGAGCGGCAGTGAGCCATCACTGCTGCACCCCATATGGAAGATGGGAGCCATCCCTCAGCATCCCTTTTCCTTCTCATCCCACCATTTTCCCCTCAGCAGCCCTTTAAGGGCCCCATCTGTTCCACACAGACAAGCATCCCCCACACTTGCAACCTGTAGATTTGAGTGCACAGGGAGTGGAGGGTTTTATGTAGTGGTAATCCATGGCCTGGTTATGGTCATGGTAACACATGGTTTTCCTCATTGGCCAATGTCAAAGCCTCCAACTGAGCCATCTTTGTGTGTTGAAGCCCTCTATAACGTGAAGCCCCTGCTAAACCAATCAATTTTCATGTCTTTTGTCAAAAAGTTGCCTTGTTTGGCCTCATTCCATCCCATGTCTGAGAGCTGAATCATCCTTCTGCTTCTCTGTTCACCCTTAATTGATGAACAGGTACAGGTTCATCTCTCATTTAGCCAGTAAAAATAGAAGCCTTCAGCCCAAGCCACCATTTCTCAGCCCTTCCTGAAAAATCCATATTCATGTGTCATGTCACTCTTCTGGCAGCCTGCAATGGGTGACGCTGCATGTATACAGTAACACCCACACAGAAGCATGAACTTCTCCAAATATGAAAGGGCATGTGGGTATTTTCACTGCCATTTCCCCATCCCTAGCTTGTGAGTCAAATGTTTATAAAACTACCTCTGAGAAAAGGGAGTAGAAGAAACCAGCTCCAAGAAACTTAACACTACTGAAATCTGGATTGCTTCGGGTATGTAAACATGTAACAGAAACTTGAATTGGACACCAGAATGATGGAAGGGCCCAATTGCAGATGCTGCAAGATTCACATCGCCAGGTACCATACACCTTGACACACACCTTTGAAGAAGGCAAATTATAATTCCTAGTCAAATTACATGAATCAGCTGTGTGATTCTATAATTATAGCTGTGAAAACCTTTCTACTTGGGATCATAGACCTTTCAATCCAAAATAACCCTTAGGGAAGAAATTTCTCATGAAGCTTCTTGGGTCAAGGTTCAGCAAGTGCTGGAAATTCTGGGGGAATCCTACTCGCTACTTTAGAGAAATGAGAACATGAAAATGAGATGCTGTGCTGGTTTGTGGATTGTTTGGGCTCTTTTCTTTTTCTTTATAATTTTTGAAAATCTTCATGCATATTTGCAGAACTTTTCCCTTTGCACCCACACAACTCAAAATAATATCTTTGGGGGAAGGAAGAAAAACCCAAGTTCACCACAGACTTTAGTTATATGAAAAAAATTACTGCTCCTGCCATTCTGAAAAGAGTCAAAGAGCAATCAGCCATTCTACTGTAACCTATGTTTTTCTGAAAAGACGTATCTAGAGAAAATATAAACACTGAAATACTCTGATGAATAGACTATCTCTATTTGACCGAAGAGGCGAACTGCCATGCAGCAGAGTGGTCTGTTGTTCCATCTCTCCTTTTCACTCGCGAAAGTCCTAATATCTGCTATTTTTTGAGAAACTGTTAAAAGTTGTTGTATTTAGTCATCAGAAACCACCTTGCTACTTCACACAATGTAAAGTAAAACATTAATTGGAGCTGCCAGTAACAGACAAAACACAATTCCTACCCTACTGAGTATAACTTCAATATCAGTTGGAAACAGACTTTGTTGACAGGCTTTCAAAAGCCCAGGCACACAGCTGTGTTTGCACCTCTTTCTTGGTGGAGCTAGAGTCATGTTCAGCCACGTTGATGTAGGAAGCAAACACCAAAGCCAAAGTGAAGCAAGCTAAATTAAACTAAACATAAATTCTGACTCAGGATGATCACACGTGTTCTTGATACCACTATTCTACTTTAAGTTTGAACCCTTTTTAAGCTGTTTCAAGATTAAATGTTTCTTCATTTCCCTTTGTGACTTCAGGCTGTGGCAACACTTTCTTACTGACTGAAACTGGAGCACCACATGACAGGAGGTTCATCCTCACCACCACCATCAATTATTATTGCTCCCTCAGTGCAACTGCCCAAAGTAATCACTCTGTCAAGACTGTCTGGGCTAGGAAACCACCATCACTGAGTACCTAAGATAATTCAGATCATTGTGAAATAACTTGTTTAGGGAACGTGCAATTATGTCTTCTTCCAAGAAAAAATTAAGTCCCCTGTTGTCACAAGCCTGGACAGAGACAGAAATGGCAGGTCTTTTACATAGGCCCTCATCCATATTATTACAGTGGGATAAATGTTTCCATTCTTGGATTTTTCTTGGCTGGTCATCTTAACTGAAGATCAAGTTATTCTGGGATGATTTGGGAAGATCATGAGACATACAATCTAGGTTCTTCCTAACTTAGAAGTAAAGAACAAGGAAAACAGATACAAACAGAAATACAACAGAAACCACTCCTACACAACACAAGTGCCTGTTTTTTCTCATCTTTAGCCTTTGGCAATACCTTGACTGGCAATCCACAGTGATCAGAGAGACAACCAGCAAAGAATTAATATGCCACAAGAAAATGTAATATGCTGCTGTTTTCCTCTCCTTTAATAGAAACAGACTCGAACTCCATTTTCATCTCCATGTACTAGATTCTAGGGAGCTGATCCGGGACCAAATCCTTAGCCAGTCCCCATTTTTTGGCATGTAGCTATGAAAAAGCTGCCTAAGGGAGTTGTGTCAAAGGGCTTTTACTTTGCTCGGCTCCACGTAGGGTCTGAAGGAATCTGAAGTGCTCACGAAATGCGGTTTCCCCTCTGGTGTTTGCTGTTCAGCTGGCTCAGCAGCTCAGCGTTAAAAACCATTGTGAGTGGATTTAGCACTTGTGAAATAATGCTGGCCTATTCAGATCCAGAGAGGGATGGGCAAAATCCACCAGGGACAATAAAAGCCCCTCTTCCATCCCCCTCAGATGAGGGTGCGACAGAGTTAAAGGGAGAAAACTACTCATACCCGGGCACAGCTGTACAGATCCTAGGGGAAAGAGATACCAGACTATCAAAATAAAAAATCTAATAAGAGCTCAGAGGAGGCAAAAAAACTGAGCATTCCAGAAAAGAAAAAAAAAGAAAGAAAGAAAGAAGAAGAAGAAAAAAACTTAAAAAAACAATCTCAATGTAAGAAGCAAATCATGAAGGAAGGAAAAACAAATCAGGGATAAGGTGAGTCTTGTCCTTGATTAGAGGCCTGTCCCCTCCTCCTGCCCAGCAGCCAGGAGAGCTGGCCCAGTAAAGAGCTCCAGCCGGGTGTGGTGCTTGGCAGCACAGCAGGAAAAGCTGGAGCTTGTCTTGGTTGGAGTTGCTTTGGTTGTGCAAGGATATCACTTTTCTTCTTTCGTGCCTGTGATTTAGGAAAGGCCAGGGTCCTGCAAAGCTCACAACTTGGCATAACCATGGGAAGAAAGAAGGATAACTGGTGAAGAACTCAGAGGCCTATTTCCTTCCTGGGGAGACAGGTAAAAATTCAGCCAAAGCTCAGAGTCTACAAACTACGGATTATGCAAGCTAGTAAGCAAAATGTGGGGATAGAGAGAACTGAGAGATCTGAAAGTCTGTGTCCCCAGAAATCAGAGAAAATGAAGCTCCCCACTTCATCCTAGCCTGAGCTACTAAGTATAGCAAAAGGAACGTTTTATCTCAGCCTAATATTCAGTTATTCTGCTGAGACCATGGAGAAAAAAAAGATAACTAATGGCAGCTCTGATGTGGACGGCATTGCAGGCATGCTGCAGATCTGTGTCCGTATGCAAAGATTTGAACTCAGGACCGGGCTCAGGCAACTCCATAGCAGATGGCAACAGTTCTTGGCATCTACTAATTAAGTTAGCTTTTGGTTAGAAATATCAAGCCAAGCAGTCCTCTGATTCATTTCCAGCCCCGTCTGTGCTACCTCAAGCCACAAGCCTCCAAGCACCACCCTCAGTTATTGAGCTGGGGCTTAAGGTGGTAATTTTCCCGGGTCATGGCAAGATGGCAGCTCTCTGCTGGATCCCTGAGTGGGGAATGGGCTCAGGATTCAGACTTGGGCCAATGTGCGGTGAACTCAGGTGTTTACAGCCAGGGTGGGGCAGGGGCTGAGCCCAGTGGGTCACGTTAAAGCGCTTCCTGTTGCCTCACTTGCACAATGTACAAACAGGGACATTATCTCTCCTATGGGAGCAACTGACTCAGATGGTTGGCCAGATGCAGGGAAAGGTGTCTCCATAGCCACCGACAGCAAAGAATAGCTTAAAAAATATATCCATCCCTTTGTGGCAGCAAATGATAACAGTACAGCCCTCTTTATTGTGATCCAAAAACAATTTTTTTTCCTTCCTCTGCTCTCCTCTCTGTTTTTTCCTATCTGATGAGAACTTGTTTTTGGTGTCCCTAACACAGCTTTTTGGACCTCCTCCCTTTTATTTATTTTTTTGTTATTTTACATGTTGTCAAATGACATTTGAAAAGTAAAGTTCAGCCAACTAAACCCCAAGAGAGTTATGCAAGTGCAGATAACACTGATAGGTCTTTTCAGCTTTACCATGAGCCCTGCGCAACTAATCTGAGAGAATACTGTTCCCAATGGCATTCTGCTATCCTTCAATCAGGAGACAGTGCCTCTAGCCCCATTCTCCTTACCTGCTCTGAGAAATAAGGGGGCAGCAACTAGCTGAGTAACTGCTCTTGCTGTATGAGCCATTTCCATAGACATGCTGTATCAGTGCCCTGCATGCAATGAGGTGCTTCTTCATTTGTTATCATCCATCCAGTGGGTGTAGTTGTAAGGCAGATTCAGCAGAAACAAGAGCAACAGCACCTGTGGGAAGCTTGTCTTAGGACCAGTGAAATACAGAGACTAAGAGAAGGCTGTGATTTACTGATCACAATCTTTGCATGGGAAGATCTATGTCCTTTGAAGGTCTGCTTTTCCTCCCAGTGCATCGTGAAGGGCAGATAGGCCTTCGTAACTCCTCTTGGTTGCACTATAGATAATATCCTGTGGGCCCAAAACTGTGAGAATATTGCATCTGTTACCAAGCAGCATTTGGTCTGCCTTTTGCCCAGGGCACCTGTACTACGTACACAGTCAACACTAACGTGTTGCTACTTGTGAGCAGAGGGAAATTCACATTCTGCGCTTAACTGCTGCAGGAGGTAAGGTGTTAGGAGGATGTACAAAATTAAGGTAGGAAGGGCAGGGAAAGAGAGCAAAGGCTTCATAACTACGTTCAAACGTAATAGGTGCAGCTGAGTGGAAGCCTTCAAGGTTGACAACTGAAGAGATATTCTCTGAGGCAGTCTTTCTTCAGAAAGTGGATTACCAGGTAAAATCTCTGCAAAATGTCCAACAAAAACAGGAATGTTTGGTGCCAAGAGCGAGAACTGAGAAGAAGAGTTTTAATGATTTTACTAAATATTTGTCTTCCTGTCAGGTAAATATAGATTGAGTCCCCGATCATGATAATCATAGTAATAGATGGAAAGATGTTTATTTCACTCACCTTCTCTGATTATCTCAGCATCAGCATGAAAGAAGGTGTGGTATCAGGTTGCCCAGACAGGACATAAGAAACTGTGAATAGGCAATAAGAGGCACAGTGGCATCCATTTCAGTTTTGCAGAGAAACTGACTGTAGCAAGTGCAAAGAAAGGCACCACAAAACACCTTCACAGGGATACTGCACACTGTACCGTCAGTAAAACCCATCTGATCCAATGACATGGAGCTCTGCTGAAGGAGACAGAAACCAAGAAAGGAAGAGTATGATCAAAAGTGAATGTACAGTGATAATACTCTTTCATTACTTTGTACTAGATGTGTGTAAATGTTTTAGCACACAACTAAAACTGGGAGCCAGTATGAGCTGCTTCTTTGAGCCCATATCAAGTAGTGACAATCACAGCAACCATGGTACTCCAAAATAACAAGCATCCATTCTAGTGCATCACAAATGGCCCGGCTGTTTTTTTCTTTTTTTTCTTACTTTTACCCAACCTTATTCTCCTTAACTCTTCCATCCTGGCATACAGGAGTTTATATGGACACAGCTTTTTTGCTGCCCTCTTACAAGAATCCAGCTGCAGTACAAAATACAGAGTGAGTGAACCCAACTGAAATCCAGGGCATTTGTTCTGCATCAATGGTTCCCACTTATTTTGTCCCTCAGCCATCTTGAAGTGAGAAACTACAGCATAAACACCAGAAGCAGTTAACAAAGGAACCATAAGAAACCAGTTCCTGCAAAAGTTTGCTTCCCACTCCAGGAATTTACAAGTACTTTTGGTGGCTGAATGTGAGCGCTTTTCAGATGACTATATTTGCAGAACTTGGGCATTCAGTTGTCAGAGAAAGTGTTATTCTGCTTCAGTCTCCTCCCATTCCTATTCTGGCCCAGAGGCTTTTGCTTCCCCAATATGGTCTCCTAGGAAGCCCTCATTTGCTTCACCCCTTTCCAAAGGTCTCTCAAAGCAACATCCACCCAGGAGATCTGTGGAAAACACAATTGTCACTAAGGGGATTTGGGCCTCTCTTTAATTTCTGCTATGCTGTACTTTAGCTCCTCATTATAAAGTTAGCTCCTCAAGGTTCTTTGTCTCTGCAGGGTTGAAAGTTGCTGACTGAATGTCTGGGTCCAATTTGCCTCCATTTTTCCTTTAAGTGGCCATCCACAGCTCTGCAAAATGTTTGTGTAATGCTACAAGATCTTTCACATCAATCTTATTTAAGGTTTTAGCCTGTTTTGCAGTGAATTCAAGAAAAAAAAAAAAAAGCACAATCTGAATAATAGGTCACCAGAAAAAAAAAAATACTAGCCTAATATTTTAGTATAAAACCTCAACTGTGCTTTGTTTTTTTCCTCTCTCCATGGAAGGAAGAGAACTGACATTTTTCTAATCTGAGAATGAAATTCCCAGGGACAGTGTATGAGAAAACAGCAATAATACACAGAACACCCAGGAACAGTTGTTGAAAGATTCTCAGGGTGTTACTTTTGGCAGGACATCAGGTTCCAATAAAACCCTCTGAAAGCATGAGGCTAACAACAATAATAATAATATTTTACTGCAGACAAAGTATTTTATCTGAGGGTCACAAAAGGCTTCTGCAAATGGCAAATGAGCTCCTTCAGGAGGGGTGAGTGAAATTAATGCTCTATGGATATTTTCGCAGGTTCACTGATTTAGAAGACCAGCTATCATGTACAGGGTGTTAGAGAGAACAGAAAGAAAAGAGTTAACGTGTATAGGCAAGCGTGGAGCATTCATAGTAGTGAACTTGCACAGACACAGTAACCTATTTTTTAATGTTCTCACTAAATCAACTGCTGACATTCCTCATACACCATCTGAGCACCTGTACACAAACCAGGTAACCAAAAGTTACGTTGTGCAAATACACAAAGTGATAGGTGAATTCATGCACATCTATTTGACTCTAATGTGAAATTCTATATATTGTGTTTGCAATTCCTGCTTGGCAGCCTTTTGCATGTTGTCTGGGACCACTCTGGGACTTCAAAATATAACTATAGCCACACATGTGCATGGGATGTTAAGGACTAGAAATAAAAGTTTGGTGTATATCATAGTCCCTTCCCTGGAGGCTGGATGGGGCATTGAGCAACCTGGCCTAGAGGGAGGTGTCCCTGCCTATAGCAGGGGGGTTGGAACTAGGCGATTTTAAAGGTCCCTTCCAACACAAACCATTCTGTGATTCTATGATTTGCAAAGTGCTAGAAGTTTTGGCTCTCTTCTGGGGAACCATTCCACAGTGCAGCTGCCTTTCGCAAGATACAAGCTGCTGCTTCATGCTGGCTACTGGTGAATCTCAGACTGTATTTCATATACAATGCTATGAAGATGTTGCTGGTCTTAAGCTGGCAAAAATCCCAGTGGAAACACAGTTTCTACCAACCAAAGAGATTTAGTTGGCAAGGAAATGTATAGTGACACAAGCAGTCCAGAAAATACAAATAGCATCATTGACATCTTTTATTGCTAAATTTGATTGCTTATGGCTTTTTAGCACAAATATTCCAATATTCAAATATTGCTGCACTGACGTTACCTAAATCACCGTAAGAGAAGAACATATTTTGAGATAAGTGGTCCCCTTCCTCAGAGTCTCTCGGTGCGTATTTCCTATGAGGATTACTTCTTGCTCTTTGTAGTCATTTTGACAGTATACATTGCCCTAACTTCCCAGCCCAGTGCTCTCATTGGACAGCAAACGCTGTTGGGAAGTCACTGGCTGTGCCCCTAACACGCAGAGACACCGAATTTGCGGTTGCTGTTCACATGATGGAAATTATGTGAAACAAGACATGCTTCCTTTATGTCAGAAGGTTAACAACAAGAGCAGCACAGGTTTTCTCATGACACCCCCAGTCCAAGGCAATGACTAACAAGCAGAAAGATTAGATATCAGGATGATCTCATAGCCTGCTACTCCCAAAAAGGGGAGGTCCCACTCTTTTTCAGCCTACAACTCCCTTGCTCCCTCCTTACCTCCTGCTCCCACGGGCACATCCCACCTTCCCTTTGTGCTGGCATTGGACAGCCCCCTCTCAAACAATTCAGCTCACTAGAGTTGCAGGAAGTAATTTATTTTTTGTTTTGTTTTGTTAAATTAGCTTGGCTTATGAGCTGAATTGGCTCAGAACAGGATCTTATGAAAGACAGAGTGAAGAGAGCACAAGACTTGTAGCAGGTCCAATTTGCTTTGGACTCTTAGATCAGCATAGCTACAAGTTGTAACCCCCCAGCATCTTGCAGAAGATGCTTTCTTGGTGGTAGTTTCACTTGTTTTGTACAGATGACCCTAGCTGTTTTCTGAGAGAATTTATTCAAGTCAGAAGGGGGATTAGCAGAATAATTGGTATAATTCAGAAGTTGTATTCAGCTACAAATACAGCTAGAAATGGACTCCTCGAGCTTTACCCTGCAATAGCACAAAAGAATGAGGAGGCAATGAGAACTGATGACACATGGCTGGAATAGCTTTTATAGGTTGATCATGCTGTGATGGCCAGACATCACAGCCTCTGGGAGCTGTGTAATGCTTTACTCACTATCAGATATACCCACATGTCTTGCCTGTGGCTTGGAACAGTGTCTATAACTAAGTGAAAGCAGACAGAAGCACACCAACCACCACGCTTCACAGCAGAACTCAGCCTATTTTCTCTGTCTAGTTTTCTTGCCCTGGTCCTGAAGGGCACCTTGTCAGAATCCTTAAATAAGCTTCAGTGCCACCGTACTGGAGTATTTGCATGCTCCTTTCAGCACTCCATTGTTACGCTGAGGTGACAGAAGATGTGTATGTGTAAGTGCTATCACTGGACGTGGGTTAAAAGTTTAAAAATTCATCACAGCAGCTGTATTTGGAAGCTCAATTCTGAAAAAGTAAAACTGTTCTCGCATTTCCAGATTTTGGGTTTGAACAACCGTGGAGTTATGGTCAGAGATTAGAAAGATTTTTTTGGTGGTGTTAAAAGAAGCGTGTGGAATTTCTCATGCAGCTATCTGCCCTCAAAATGCAGCAGATAACTCACCAGCACTCACCTCCATTCCTTACTGAACTCAAACTTGTATCCCCACAGTTCCACTCTGTAGCCTTTCAGAAGCAGAGCCTGTTCCAATACAAAAGAACAAACAATGTTTAGCGTGCAACTCAGAATTCAAGACTTCAAAAAAACTCATGTTAAATTCCGGCTAAGCTAGCATGCATGTATGCACAGAAGCATTTGCGCACATAAATCACGGCTTGCTTACATCTGACACATGCAGAGAGCGCACTGCTTGGCACGCTGCTTAAATGTGCTTCAACTGTAGGACTGCGTTCAGGTTTGCAGACAACTCTGAAAAAGTTTCTTTCTGGTCAGGAGACACAAAACCTCACTAAGTATTTTGCTGATATTCTCGTGGACCAAGGATGGCTGTTGTTGTTCGCCACTTCCTAATGAAGTTTCTGCAGCTGTGTGTCCGTGGGATTATTGAGAGAGGTGCTTTTCACTCCTGGGAAGTAGAAAAGTTGTCTCTGTATCTGAGATATTGTCTACCCTGTACAAGTTAGAAGCATCCGTAGTTCCTAAGCTAACTGCAGAGCTCGACCAAGCCACAATTCATAGAATCACAGAATAAACTGAGTTGGAGGAGACCCTTAAGGGGCATCTGGTCCAACCCCCCTGCAGTGAAGAGGGACACCCACAGGTAGATCAGGTTGCTCAGAGCCCCATCCAGCCTGACCTTGAGTGTCTCCAGGGACGGGGCATCCACCACCTCTCTGGGAAGCCTGCTCCAGTGCCTTACCACCCTTTTCATAAAAAACGTCTTCCTTGTATCCAGTCTAAATCTCCCCTCTTTTAGTTTGAAACTATTTCCCTCTGTCCTATCACAGCAGACTCTGCTAAGGAGTCTGTCCCCTTCTTTCTTATGGCCCCTCTTTAGATACTGGTGCCATGCCAGCTTTCACCACCTCATACCAGACTAAGTGCAAATCAAGTGAGATTTCTAGAGTGGTTTTTGAAAACCCATTAATCTATACAACATTCATCACATCTCTTTAAACCGTAATTTTTTTTTCTTTTATTCCCTGCAAGTGGGTCATATTCCTTCTGGGTCCTAAATGACAGCTTTTGAGGAAGGAATATTTCTGTTACTCTTAACCTGGAAATTTACTCAGAACTGCTTTTGAGTTATGCAAGTCCAGATCTGCAGTTCTTTCATAATTGCCTGCGATGGTAACAAACAGAGCAGCACCATGACTGGTCCCTCAAGCCCTGTACTCGTGCCAAAGATAACCAGTTATACTCACGTAATTAATTTTGATGCATTAATAACACAACAGCTTTTGTCTTCAGTGGCTGGTAGGATTCAGCAAATGTAATTTAGCAAAGTTCTTTCCTCTGCTGACAAGGAGAGCAATCCTCATTTAAGGATTAATCATCACTTTGTAACTCCTGCAAAATTCACACTCCAGGCTCTGATTTGGTTATACACAATACCTGTGGCTTGCTAATTAAGAACAACATGGGTATTAGCCTTTCTTCTTTTACGTTCTTAAATTGCTGATTTAAAACTTCTCTCAGTGTGAGAAGCAGTTCTAACTATCTGATGTGCGAAATAGCAAGGACATAGCAGATTCAGCCAAACCCACAGAGGCTGGAAAGAAAGGCAAGATTTACATTTAATACCTCAACCTATAACCCGGAGGACGTCTGGAACTCTTCAAAGCCAGCCACTACTCTGCAAAAGGGGGACTCCTCTCCCGTGGTACAAAGCAGATTCACCGCTTGTCACTATGTGTTGCTGTGAGCTTTAACTTGAATTTCTCCTTTACTTTGATTGTGCTTCTGAGTGGCTGGGATCACAGAATGGGAGCTCAGTGTAGCATGATTAAGGCAGCATTTCTTCTGATCACGTATTGTTAAGAAAGATAGGATTAACAGCATCTTCATCACCACGTACAAAATTTTGATTGTCATAGAATCATAGAATATCCCGAGTTGGAAGGAACCCATAAGGATCATACAGTTCAACCCCTGGCTGCACACGGGACAACTCCTGATTCCTTTGAGCCTGGATTTGATAGCAGTTTTGAATAAAAAAATTGATGCCCACTCTCATTCATTCACATAAATAGCTTTGATATTTCTTTCCAAAACTTTTAGTTCGTTCACTC